>NW_010143062.1:0-24372 GCF_000699245.1 Pterocles gutturalis
GTCTCCGCGCTGAGTAACAGTTGGATCCCCTTAATGACCTCTTAATTAGGAGAAAACCTCCATCAAATAAACTCTTGACTATTGACTTTTGGGTTTTCTGTGTATGAGTCACATGAGAAATATACTGGCGGTGCTTCACCCGGAGTAAGTTTTCATTGAAAAGTGAAATTTCACATGGGAGAGACTTAGCCCTGTCACCAGAACAAATAAACCTGGCTCGGGCAGCGTCTCCCCAAAGCTGTGCAGGGAGAAGAGGGCAGGCTGTGGCCCGAAAGCCTCTCCCTCCCTTCCTGCTTTTACAAGAGTTCATCAACTCTGTGTTTTGATAAGTACAATCACCCAGCGAGGCAAACGAATTAAGGTCTGTGGATTCCCGCCAAAACTCCTTTTGGGTATATTTTTCCAAAGGCTGTTTGCTTATGAATCGTTGCAAAGGAATGGAGGAGACTACACAAAAGTTCTCCTTCACCAAAAGTTTGATGATGAGGATATTTCTGAAGTGATTCTCATCAAAGATGATCAGCCCAAGCTGCAAGATTTTGCACTACTGAGGTTGATGCAAGGCACCTTCCAGCCACTGCTGACTTCCCTAGCTCAGGTTAACAGTCCACGTGCTACAGGCTGGGCAGATAATCTGCCACTGCATTTTGATGTTCTTGATACAGTTCTCCTGTAATTTCTATATTGTCATTTATTTTAATTGCATATTACTACAAATGGTTCACACTTAATAATCAAAATCCCGCAAAACATGGCGCTGCGTTGTGGCTGCGATGGATTATGAATGCTGATTTACACTGCTCTCCAGTTATTAGTAATAGTACTTAGCTTTGAAGTAGCTCTTTATAGACCCTGAAATCAGTGGTACCATGCTGGGCATTAAAGTTGCCCTTGTGGACAGGTGGGTGGGAGGCTGTGACCAGTGCCTGGTCCCAGCTGCTCGCTACGCCAGGCTTGCTTGCTCTGCTCTTGATCTCAGGAGACCCGTGCTGCGGACAAGCGAGCAGCCCGGTGGACTTGCTTAAGCACTGATTAAAATAACTGGGAAATCAGCAGTTAGGTAAAAATTTCCAGTCTGGGGAACACCAAGCAGCACAGGGCAGGCACGTATCAAAGAGAGCAAAGTCTTCTTACTTGTGGATACCCAAATCGCAAAGCAGGTGTTTGTTATCACTGCTAACCAGCACCAGGCTGGTGGGTAGCATCAGCTGGACTGGGCCCCTCCAACCAGAACCAGTAAGCCAGTTGTGCCTGACACTCCAGTTAGTACCCGTCTGGGCAGCCTGCTACAGGGGTGGCTGGGTTTTGGTTCTCATATTCATCATATTTGCAGACTGCTCATCCCCTCTAATCTTTCTCATTGTGGCTTTGGAAATATTATTTCTCCATTTAAGGGTTTGCCTGGAACAATCAGTGACTAAGACTGAGTAAAATGGAAAGGTTGAAGATAGGGAAAATACAACACTGAAGGAATGAGGTTTCTGTCTTTCTAATCTTCCTCTAAATCTTACTAGTGTTACGAACAGCAGGTTGTTGCCCGATGTGTGATATTAGACAGTGTTTCCACACAGTGGGATGCAAGCCATATTTTTTTTGCCTGATTCAGTAACTATTTTTCATGAAACTGGTGAAAGCATAGTTGAGCCTAGTCATGCCCATTTATCAGCCATTCACATTGTTTGCCATTTTTTCCATAGCACGTTTTATTTTTTAGTTATTTTAGGTTTCATAAAGCATGAAAAGCAGTATCAGCATCCCTAGAGAGTCACATCCTTCACTTATCATTAGGTGCCTATGTCCATTTGACTGCTGTCCTTTCCTCACAGGTTGCCTAACTGTACGTAGCTTTTGTACCCTGGGTCAGTCTAGACCATTAAAAAGCCTACTAGTATTTGTGACCAGAAGAATGGAGGTGAAAATCTCTGTAATACCGTAGAAGTCCTATAAGCAAGGCAGCTACTGTGGTTGCTTGGGCATGTCTTCGTATGTGTCCTAAGAAGACATTTTAAGGTTCTCTAAGCTTACTGTTTAGTGTGTGGATGATAAAAGTGTGATAGTGTAGAAAAGGGGAAGTTATTTTAAATGACAGTTTACACCAATCACATGATTTGTTATTGAAAAAAAAACAAACATTAGTTCTGTTGTTATAGGATGGCTAATTTGTGTTCTGGTTTAGTGTTAAATTGGGATATTTATCAAGAGTCGCATATATGAAGCAAGAAATATAAACAATTTTATAAAATCCTAACATGAAACTAGGCAAGCTTAATATGTGTTAATTATATTTCTTTGAAGCTGATGTTTATTTGTTTGGGATTAAAGGGCTGGTTATTGAGGAGCTACTATGAGAAAACGCTTGGAGCGTAGTGGTTGGTTTCAGCTTTCTGTATCTGAGAAAAATTCAGTTTACTTCTCTGAGCTATGCTTGAGTAGAAGAACGTTCTCTAATTTTTTTGTTCATATAAACACTGAGTTGCAACTAGATTGTTCAAATTTATCTTCTTTTGCAGACCTTTTTTATAATATTTTTATAACTTGTTTTTTTCTTTCCAATATTCAAAATTGGGTAATTTTGTTGCACTCTGAAGCACATTTTATAGCAGGTCCAGGTATCTTTATTTAGAAACTCACTTGTCAATACGTTGGATTAAAAGTTGGCTAGTTATAATGAATTCCCCTTAATAGATGGAATTAAGGTGTTAAGATATTCTTTACAGTATGTGAACTTTACTAGAAGTTAAGAACACTGAGGATTTTCAGATTCAGGTCTGTAATGAGATTTTTTTTTTTAACAAACCAACTTAATTAGAGACAAGGGTTATAGTCTTCTTCTGACATCAGTAGTCTTTGGATCAGACTTTAAGAATTTATTTTCACAAAAGTTGAGCTTTTATTTAAATTTAACTGGCATTTGTAGGTCTAATTTTGAAATCTAATCAGGCAGCTTCCTCTGAACATAGGTAAAGTAAAAAAGTAAACTTTCAGACTTTCAATGCTATGAATTTATAAAGGAACACATAGATTTTTGTTGCTTCAATGAACTTGTCAGTTTGTTAAAGAAAGAAAATTGTTAGAATTTCATTAGTAGGTAATCTCAATTCAGAATTGTCAGACAAAATGCCACCTGTCCCACATATAATATTCTGGGTTTATCTATCTGCATGACAACACTAGTTCATAGTTACTTTGTTTTATACACTTAGGGTAGAGCTACGGAATTGCACATATCTGCACCAGTGAAGGAAATCAAGCACACTTGTCTATCTCTGCAGAATCTTATGGCATTACCAAGAAAAGCAGCTACAGGACCTGAGATAGCTGTTGTTCTTTTTTTGCGTGAGACCTGAAGACAGACGTCTTCTGATGTTGGTGAATTTTTTGTCAAATCAGGGTTTTGCAATGGTGTTTTAATAGCAGTAATTTTTTAGTTCAGAGTGTTGATGTGTTGGTAAAGCTGAATATGAATGGTTTCACAGCATGCAGTTACATGGTTTCTTACTTGAATCTAGATTTTAAAATAGCATACTGAAAGCCTCTCCCTTCTTAAATTCCTAGTGTTTCATCTCTGAATATTGTTTTTGAACATTTCTATTCATTTTCTTTCTGTTTTCTGTTGGTCTTCCAAATGTTTCTATAGCAAGTGAGATTTCTAAAAATTTCTAAAAATCTGGCAGCTACTGCAAATTCAACCAGAGATTTGAAAGTCCGCCAAAGTTATTTATTTTCTTACACATCAGTGTTTGCAATGAAAGCTTCCCTAACTGTTGTCTTTGAAGTATTCATTGCAATGATATGCAAAACTTACCATCAGTAACATAACCAGATGTTTGTTTTCATTTCAGTAAGATGTCTGATGACGTGGACAAAGGAACAGAAGTCCAAGATGCTTAAAGAGCCCACTATCTGTGCATTAATATTTCTGATAGGTAGCAGTTAGGTTCATTTAGCAAGGTTAATAAAATTGAAATTAGATTTGTACAGTGCATGTGTAAACAGTACTTTTTTGTTTAGGGAGCTCAGTCCTGAATTGTCTTCTTAACCAGAGCATGTGCTCAAGAACTGCCTACCATCTCAGACACAACTACCTAATTTTATTGAAGTTTTTGAATACTGAGAAGAGGTTATAATGATAAACCTGAAAAGTAAATTCAGAAAAAGCCAATGATTGGCTGAACAGTTCTATACAGCAGCATGTCTTTTTTGTGCCAGGGCTCTAGAATTAGTCTTCACTTCTGGATATTTTGTACAAAAGAAAAAAAAAATGGCTAGTAATGCCAAGCTGAGGAAGATTAGAGAAAAAAAAATAGTTTTGAATTGAGGCATTCACCAGGCTATTCTGAGGTTAAGAACATTATGTATGAAGGGAGAGGAGTGGATAACTTTTCAAATCCATAATTTTCCTTTCCACTTCAGCAGGCAAGAGGTCCTTGTAAATCTTTCACAAGGTGGAACACTGTCCAATGTTCTGTAAGAGCAGAACACATAGGCAGAAATTTTGCAACGTGGTTTTACTATGCATCTTATCAAAGATAGTTAGAGAGTATGGCAGTGATATCTCTAAAACAAAGCTAACTTCATAAAAATAGCATAAAAGCGTTACAGACTCCTCATGTCTCATTCATCATATTTAGGTTGTGTAGTTTACAAGTAGGTAAAATTTCTAACTCACCTATATACCTAGATCTGATAGTTCTTTTCTGTCTAGTATATAGCCTCTTCATCTTCATAGCCATAACCATAACCATGAATTTGCATGGCTGTCACAGAGACAGGTAGTTTTTGTTTTGGATCTTCAATGTCTGATGGAAGAATGCCAGAGATGATCCCACTTTCAGATCCCAAGGTGAATTTTTGTAATTGACATTGGAAAAGAATTCCATGTTATACTGATAAGGTGCATACAAAGGTTCAATTAAAATAGCAATCAATATTTCATAATGTTGATTAATAATCAATATATTAATTGATTCATAATGCAAATGTGAACATGTAAAAGGTGCGACAATGATGAAGGTAATGAAGAACTGTCAGAGGAATTCCTGTATCCCTTTGACTAGGAGTTTAATTGTCTGCTACTTTGTTTTCACTGAAGAATATGTACACAGTAAACAACAACCAAAAAATTTCACATCTTTGCATTAGAGAGAATGTTTTAAAGGTGAGTATCAAGGACATTAAAAATACAGTTTGCAGTCTGTATTCAAATAGAAATGATGGAGGAATAGAAACAGATGGATGGGACTTTTCCACAGTGAGATCTACTTCTATCAGGACACAGAAACCTACCTGACTAAAGGTCTTCTGATACAGGTGCAGGTTCATATTTATAAGATACCATATATTAGCCAAGTTTCCATGGAAAACCAGTGTGATTTAGGCTTCTATCGGCCCTTAATCCCTCTTAGATGTTTCCAGCAATGTTTTCCTGTATCTGATGTTGTCAAAATGTAAATGTCTGATCGGGGGCAGGATGTTTCTAAAATAAATACCTTTGCATTTGCAATTTGATCTTCGTTCCTAGCTTGGTATTAGCAAGCGTTTGATGTTATTAAAACACATTGGCTCTATTTTGCTTATCAGACAGTTAAGTGTAGAAAGATGAAAACCCTGAAAAAGGGGTGTTGCATAGATTAAATAAACAGACGTGGTGCATCCTCCTGGAAGCTATGTCAAGGTATATGGATGAAAGAGACGTAATCAGAGGCAGCCAACATAGCTTCACCAAAGGCAAAACCCAAAGAATGGCAGTCAACAGCTCAATGTTCAGTGGAGATCAGTAACAAAGGGTGTCCCTAAGGGGTTCATACTGGGACAAGTACTGCTCAATATCTGTATTAATGACACAGACAGTGGGATTAAGTGCACCCTCAGCAAGTCTGCAGATGACACCAAGATGAATGGGGCAGTTGAGTTGCTTGAGGGAAGGAATGCCATCCAGAGGGAGTGTGACAGGCTTGAGAAATAGGCCCATGTGAACCTCATGAAGTTCAGCAAGGCCAAGTGCAAGGGTCAGGGCAATCCCCAGTATCATGGCAACATGCCCTTGCAGCCCAGAAAGCCAATCGTATCCTGGTCTGCATCAAAACAAGGGTAATGAGCAGGGCAAGGGAGGCAGTTCTCCCCTTTTACTCTGCTCTTGTGAGACCTCACTCAGAATACGGCATCCAGATGTAGAGTCCTCAGTACAAGAGACGGACCTGTTGGAGTGGGTCCAGAGAAAGGCCACAAAAACAATCAGGGGGATGCACCACTTATCCTGTGTTCTCCTAAGTTCTCCTAAGGAGTGTTGAGGTTGTTCAGCCTATGGTAGAGAAGGCTCCAGGGAGACCTTATTGGAGCCTTTCAATATGTAAAGGGGGCTTATGAGAAAGACTTTTTTCCAGGGCCTGTAGTGACAGGACAAGGGGCAAAAAATTTAAACTGAAAGCAGGTAAATTTAGATTAGTTATTAGGAAAAAATTTTTTACAATGAGGGTAGTGAGACAATGAAACCAGCTGTCCAGAAAAGTTGTGGATGCCCCATCCCTGGAGGTGTTCAAGACCAGGCTGGATAGGGCTTTGAACAACCTGGTCTAGTGGAAGGTGTCCCTGCCCACGGCAGGGGGGATGGAGCTAGATGATCTTTGAAGGTCTCTTCCGACCCAAACCATTGTGTGATACTATGATACTATGAAAATAGAAACATTTCCGGTCTTGAAACAAATAGCTCCACAACAGTGGAGATACGCCAGTTGGTCTAAATTGATGGTCTGGACTGGTGAACATTCTTGGACACTGAGCATTTCATTCTCTAGGCATAACTAAGTATAACTATTCTAGGAAGACTGAAAAAAAGTAGTGTGTAACTGAATGAGTCTTGTGAAGAATTGACTTTATTAATTTACCTTCTGTACAAGATGAAGAGAACACTAAACCTACTGAGAAATTTTCTGTTGTTCCTATTCTCTTCCTATCCAAGTACCTGATCTTGGTCCCATTAACTTTCCTCCTTACTACTCTAGTTTTTTTCTAATCGTTATGTCCTTTCTCAAGCCAGATTGTAAGCTCGCCAGGGCAGGGATCATGGCTTCCTGTATGTGTGGGCTCGGTGATGCTCACAGCAGGGCACTGAGTCTCACAATTACTTTTGGCCACCGCTGCAATATGAAGAGCACCACTGAATACAGAATGCTGCATTGAACAGATGCAATATTTAGAACATGTGAAAGCGCTCAGGCAGCTGAGTGTGTTATTGAACAGAGCTGACACTCAGCAATTCTGACTCAAATAGAACACCCATGGTGGTTTTCCCTTTGGTCTAAATTTCATCATAATATTTTGTCTTACATACCAATATTATGAACTCTTTTACTATTCTGCTCTGTAGGAGTATAGTAGATACATTTTGAAACACATTCCTAATCTAATTCATATTTTCATCCACAGGTAATTATCAGATTTCACTTTAGGTCTTCTCATTGCCTAGATGATAGGATAAATTATTTGAAGTAAAACATTAAGTCATGCAGTTAGCTTGAAGGGAATGGTTATAAAAAGATGTTGAAGGTATGTCAGGGCAGTGACTGTAATATTTATTTTACCAACTAAGAGTAGAAGAAAAGAGATACACTTGGAAAGTGCTTGTTTGGCTTTAATGAACTGAAATAAAAGTTCATGCTAAATACTATTTTCTCCTCGCAGTGAAGAGACTCAAGCATCTACTAATCGAAGACCAGTCTTTGAGGGAAAGCTCGGAAACTGTCATGGTATGCCAGGTTGACTTCATTTGGTTATTATCTCAGCATGTGATGTCATGTAGCAAAACAGAAACTTCCATGAAAATAGATACATTATTCAAAAATGTATACACCCAGTTGTGCTAATTTCACTTGAATACTATAATGACAGAAGTGTCTGCTGCCTTTATCTGAGAAAGTGGAGCCCCTTCCCCATCACTCCAGATGACTTGGGCTGTCTCCTGTGCTACATGTCTGGGGTGTGTGACTGCAGCAGATCAGGCAATGGGGCGATGCTGCCAGTAGGATCTACAAGAGGATAGGCATTGGGATGAGGAAGAGAAGGATGACAAACAGTCTTCACTGCGGTGCAACACTGACTTCTCTATAGCTTTGGAGGCACTAGGAAAAAGCTGTAGTTTCACACAGTATTTGGGTTTATATGAATTATCTGTGTGGTGGCATGGGAGCAGGACATGAGGACATTAGATGGGGAAGAACAGGAGAAGTTAAACCCGTTAATTATCTTCCTGAGTAAATCTATGGCTAAACCCACAGCAGTTTTTCTTTTAGTCAAGTTTTACCATGCTAGTCTCTTTCCGTACTTGTTCTTGTTTAGCAAAACTTCCTGTATGTATCTAGCTATATAATATTGTATCTAGGTAGAAGTATCATTTCCCTGCATAGCTTGAACAAAATCAAACTCTTGGATCTGTAAAAATACACAGACTATTATAAACAAATACATACAGCCCTAAGCTTTAGGAGATTTTATATTTCTGGTCACGGGAAGATACAAAAGCACATTATAGAAATTGCTCCCATCATTCTTCTTTGTGCACCACTGAGGTAGAGCATGTAATCTCTGTCAAATTAGTGTCAGTGAGCAGTGTTCGACAGGAAGAAAATGAAGTATTCTTTTATAGAAACCTCTGGGGAAATCTGTAAGTAAGATTACATGTGTTAGAATTTGGATTGGAATTTGGATTTAGAAAATTTTAAAGCCAAGAAGGACCTATACAGTCTGATCTTCTGCATAACACGGGCAATGGAATTTCACCCAGTAATTTCTGCATAAAGGTCATAATTAGTCACTGAGCTAAGGTATCTTTTTTAGAAAGACAGCCTTGGATTAGAGATGTCAAATGACAGAGAGCACACCACATCCCAAAGTCAGCTGATGCAATAGGTTTTTTCCCTTTACTTCAAAGCAAAAGGAAACAAAGCAAAGCAAAACAAAACAAAACTATGCCTTATTTTTTGTAATTTGAATGGAACATCTCCACTAAAGCTGCCATTCAGGACAGCACCTGTAGTAAGAAAGCACCTGCTAACAGAAGCATGAACACATTTGAAGCATGAAAAGCGGTGACTGAAGAAGTAAGAAAAATAAAGCAAAGTTTTGTTCACTTTTCTTTTTCACTCACCTTTGTAAGGTCCCTCACTTTTCCCTTCTGGCTGCTTGCTTCATGAGGGAGGGCCAAGTTTGTGCTGAAGAGCTGCAGCAGCTTTGAAGCACCTTTTAAAATGAACCTTAACACTGTCTGGTCTTTGGAGTAGTAACTCCACTGTTTTTCTACCTGTGAGGAAGGAGCATGTTGCTGTAAAGGAGCACTTTGGGATGCAGCATGTGATGTGCTGAAAATGCATTTGTCTAACTTGGCATTCTTCATGTCAAACGATGGATTGCTACTGGACTGAGAAAACCACCAGTGAGTGTCAGCAGTGGGGAAAGAGACTGACTTATCTGCCAGAAGCATTTTGGGAAGCTTTGATACCCAAGCACCTGATGGCAGTCTGATGCATTTTTCTCAAGGAGTCATCAAACACATCAATTAAGAGAAATTGCTAAGTCTTCTCTTATGTTGCATGGTTTTTGCTTTCTAAACACTGGGATCAGAATCAATACTGCGTCACTTGGAAAAGTCTATTTCCTTCACCACTCAAAATTTATGTTCAGAACACACAATCGTAGTTGCAGTTTATAAAACTACATTTAAGATCCACATTCTAGTGAGAAGGCATACTGGGTGGAGAGACTGCTCAAAAAAAGCCTGGTACTGGGGGACTGCAAAGCTCCACGTACACAGTCCTACATCATGATTTGTACCTTTTGACTAGGCTTAAAATATATCAGGTAAACTATACCTGAAGAAACTGGCCAGATTCCTTCCCTTGGGGTTAAAAGATAGCAAACAGAGGCCAAAGACAAAGGACACATTTCCATTGTGGTTAGCATAACCCAGTCAGTCCTGTCTCACCTGTGCAGTCCCAGCAGGTCCTGTGCACTCCAAACTGCCTGGTGCACCTCCATGCTCTGTGTGATCAAATCCTTGCTGAGACGTTCATCTCCCAAGAAGTCTGCAAACAAAACCAGACTACTGAAACATTCATTCCTGTTCTCTTGAATAATTGGTAGCTATATAGCATTTATCTCCTTCGGTTTTAAAATACCATTGAGATAAATTTGTCTTTATTTTTATTTTGCTCACTGTGGCAGCACCCCAATTATAAAAGTAATGCTCTCATCAATAATAAAGCTTGTTCTGTTTAAGAATATAAGATTTAATTCAGTCATTTTCTGGACATGGTCATGTTGTTATTCATATCACATGAAATCATGTTTTCATAAACTATACAGATTATTTTGGAAAGATGTTCCAGGCAGTGAACAAATGTTAAATGTGAGACAGTGATATCCTTGAGAAAAGCAAGTTCAACTCCTTTGAACCCATAAGAAACTAAGCACTGAGGTTAAACCATAAAATGTGGTGGGCAATTTCTCACCACAGTAAACCACTAGACTATTAGGTATGCAGGCAACATGTGTTTGTTTGCTCCCGTGGATACCAACAGTATTCTTCAAATATTATGTTATAAAATGTTAAACCAATACCTTTAGGACAAAATCAGAATCCAACACATGCCACCTAAATTACTGAGGGTGAAAAATAAAAAATCAGGAATCAATGTTTATGAACAATTTTTTTTTTCTTTTTATGGAACATATTTCCACTTCAGCTATAAAAAACTACAGTTTAAACCCCTACACTTGTTTACACGTGAGAATAATGATGTACCTTATTAATTTGCTCTTGGAAAAGTTTATTTTTGTTTCAGCCAAAGCAACTCTTCTTTTTTTCTTCTTTTTTTTTTTTTTTTTGGTTTTATTACAGCATTTTTGAAGTTAGAAGTTACCCTGTCTTCTTAAAGGGAGTTTCCTGTTAAACAAAACTAAGAAAATTATATGCCTCAATGCAGCAGGACAATTTATTGTTGTTTATGTCTGCAGTGGACCTAACGGCAACACATATAGCAGCAAGCTTTCTTTCTGGGAAAAGCAAACAAATGCTGTCCTAATTTTGTTAATGAATAGATAGATTTTTCAGAGTTCACCAAAAGTTAAACATTCTGAAAGAGACAAAAATGCACTAAATAAATGTCTTAAAAATAATACATGTTGGGAAAGAAGCAATTCAGAGAGTGCATTCATGTGAAGACGGTTGTGAAACCAGTTTCTTAGAACAGATCTTTGCAATGGTTTTTCCACTTCTAAATGCTGATTGTTGGTTTTTTTAAATGCAAATTTCTGTGGCATTAATTCTGGGAATTTGTCCAGTTAAACACATTCTTCCATTTAGCCCAAGAGGAAACTCTCGGCAGCAATTCTGAATTGTTTTATATTTTAGCAAGATTGATGTGGAAACCTTTGTTTTGTTCTGAGAGACTCTTAGACCTATAGTGTGCAATATGATGATATTTAACCTCAGACATGCAGCTTCTTTAGAGCCAATGACAGGGCAAATATTTACCCCTTGATTAAAAAGAGGAAAATACCATACCATTCAGGAACTTGGGCCTTTCTCGCTATCAACAATATTCTGTGTGCTCATTGCCCTCTCCTGGTTTCATCTGGAAATTTTTTGGGTTTAAAATATCTGAAACGCGTCTCTTGAGAACATTATGCATTCCTCTGACAGATTTTTTTTTTCCCTTTTCCAGTCCAATATATCACTCGTGAACATATTTTTTCAGGTAGTACAAACGACTTCTCTCATCAGTGTAGTGGAAACAGGCTAAGAGGCAGCACTCGAGTCAGACCTGGTGAACTCTGCTCCCTGTGCCATTGTGGTATTTGTTTGAGACATGTACTTAGGGCAACCCAGGCAATGCCTGAATTTAAAACAATGCTTTTGATAACATCCTGCCCTAAATACTTGAAAAAAAAGGAAGCCGTTATGAGATAATAGATCATTGCAGGTAGGGAAGTCTCAGAGGACAGAAGTGTACGTTTCTTCATTAAACTTATTTCAGTTTTAGCAGTTTCTTCAGGGCAACACACAGACAAGTTCTGAGAATCTCTAGGGAGGAAGATCCAACATGCTTTCTGGGCCTATTCAAGTGTTTCACCATGCTCACAGTAAATTATGTTTCTTAATATTAAAACAGAGTTTCCCATGTTCTAATCTGATGAGCTTGTTCCTTAGAATCATAGAATCATAGAATGGTTGGAAGGGGCCTTTAAGATCGCCTAGTTCCAATCCCCATGCCATGGGCAGGGACACCTCCCACTAGACCAGGTTGCTCAAAGCCTCATCCAGCCTGGCCTTGAACACCTGCAGGGATGGGGCATCCACAGCTTCCCTGGGCAACCTGTGCCAGTGCCTCACCACCTTCACAGTAAAAAGTTTCTTCCTAATATTTAATCTAAATCTACCCTCTTTCAGCTTAAAACCGCTACCCCTCATCCTATCACTGTACCCTCTGATAAAGAGTGCTTCCGCAGGAATAGGACCTTTAATTTCATAAAGAAGAAAACTGGTGAAGGCAGAAGAGTGATAGAGGTTAAAATCATGACTAGTGCAGAGAAGAGGAATAGGAAGAAATCTTTTTAGCACTCAAAAATATGACACTTGCTTAGTTTACATTTAAAAAAACTAAAAAAAAGAAAATATTTTTTTTCACCACAATATAACTACCTTGTGGATGCACTACTGCTGGATAATACAGAGGGCACAATGCAGCTGTGAACTGCATTGAGGAAATACGGAGGACAGAACCCATAAGCACCACTAAACCCAGTGGTCTGAAAGCAGCTGTGCTCAGGAGGGCTGCAGCCTGCTAACTTCTCCAGGTTAGGAATGTGTCCCCAAGGTGGATCACCCCAGACACAGCCTGGGGTATGTGCCCCCCTAGTCATCCTGGGCTGGGTAATAGTGGGCACAACAGCCATTATACAAGTGGCGTAACATGGTACAGGATTTTTAATTAGGAGCCCTGTGGCCTGCATTTACTGTCCAGAAGAATGGGAAATTTTAAGGGCAGCTTTAATGGCATGAGGTAGAAAAGACATTGAGAAGAGAAGTAGTGCTGAGTCTGACTCCTCGTAACCAGTCTATGTGCAAGCATGGGATATGATTTCCCACATTCATAAATTTGAAATAAATCATCTTAGATCCCCATATAGACCAAAGCTTCTTACTGATATGTATATCCTGTTGTATGTTTCACCTACATTACAAACAGTTACTATTAATGTGGATTTTTTATTTATTTTATATACATATTTAGTGTGCATGTACTATGCAAGAATATGTGTGTGTGTGTATAAAACGTAAACAGAATTACGACGTTTCCTTTATAAAGTTATTTTCTGACATGCTGTCCTCTGTTTCTGTGAAATGAGAATGCTGGAGTAGTAAAAGAGACTTCAAAGGCCCAGACCCAGGGAAAGACTCTTCGAGCCAAGGATGTGGGAGGGACAGCCAGATAGCCAGGTGTCTTACAACGACACATTCAGAAGGGTCCCGTTAGCAGTAACCCTGGGGGTGTGACTGAGACATAGCACTGAATCATCACAGATTTTCCTGCTTTGAATGCAAGGCCCTGGGTTTCATAATGCAAAATCTAATTCCTCATATGTGACATTTTTAATTTACCAGATAACCAGTTACTTGATCTGTTAGAACAATTACATGAAGATCTACAATTGTTTAAGCAAAATTTTGGATCTCACAAGTTTGTAGCCTCTCACAAACATGCTGATACAGTGTTGTCCTAAAAGCCAGAATACTGGGACATTCTTGAAACTTCCGTTTTCTTTTAGTTATGTTATTTATTAATCTTCTCCATTTGAAGATAATTCCATTCAGATCCCAAATTGTCCAGGAGGAATGTTGGTGGTTCCAGGACCTCCCAGGCATAAGAGAAGTCTTTAGCTTGTGATGGGATGAGACTTAAACTGAATGTTTAGACTAAAGAATTTGTCTAAAATAACTTCATAGCGCTCCCAAAATAGACTGTCTGCCAGATTTAGCAGACATTCTGGTAGGTTTTAGTGGAAATGTCCACATCCTGGAATCTGGCTTTTATATAACATGGCAATACTAAAAGGAGTTGGAACTTTTCGCTGTCCTTATGGCTAAAGAAATAAAGTGACTGTTAGTATACCAGGTAACATACTAGGTAACTAGTCACTACTAGGCATCATATGCTATGTTGTACTAGGTAGATCTTCAATCAAATTATAAGAGAGGTTACGTCATGTGTCAGGTAGAAGGGGTGAATATCTAAGACGTATCAGTGTTTTTAAGTTCAAGGTGAGAGTCCTGTAGTTTAAATGGAAAATAGACATACCAGAAGTGGATACACTTAGATTATTCTTTATGTATCTACACACTTGGTTCAGAACAGGTCCAAATCCATGAAAAACTTAATGGCTTTTAGTGAGAGATAATGCATGTAAACTGTTAAAAAGGTAAGCATCACTTTGCCTTTCCTTTAGTAAATCTTTGTGTTTGTACACTAGTTATTCTACTGAGTCTCAGGGTATAGTTTTAATTTCTATCAGGAGAATAACACTCCCTGGTGAAACCAACTCAAATTCATCACCCAAACACTTTGTATGACTTCACATCTGTATCCCACTCTGTTTCTACTATGTATATGGTTTATAGGCTATATTGGATTTTATCATCTTCATCATCTTGCCATTTGTTCTTTGACAAGGTAGTCATTTGCTTTGCAGTTTCAGGGGTGTGTATGTGTGGGGGAAGATCAACTAATTTGATTTTTCAAGTGGTAGCACCAAATTATTTTCTAGACAGAGATCTTTAATTATACTTTTAAAACATATTTTTCATGGCACTTTGTGTTCCAAGCTCATTTCTAAGTGATATGATTTATTTAACTAAGATCAGAAAACCCACTGGAGATTGAAAAAGTGTCAAATATTTTTCTTTTAAAAAGATTTTTAATGTATTTTAGAAACCATAAATATAAAACAATTTTAAATGGAGAGCTGGACATTAGCTAAAGAAATGCAAGAGAATAGGTGAGAAGCAATATCTTAAATGTAACCCAGAAGTTAAGCCATATATGGTCAGCTCTGACTCTTTGAAAGTATACTGCTATAAAATACTGCATTGTATACTGATAATAACTCAGTGGGTGACAGCTTTCTTTTACATTGCTCCTAAATAACCCTGTCATCCAGCACAAAGGTAGGAAGTGCTGTGTTGCTTAAGGCACAGCATGTTACATGAGATGAGGGGAGAATTAGGGTTCAAATAACTTGCAGTCATTATATATCTAGAAGTGTTCATGAAAGAAAGGATGTTAGCCTTAGCATAAAAGCCATGTGATAAGAAGAATGAGTAAGAACTACACCCATGTAAATTCCTCTTTATACTTGCACCATGCTGATTGATGCAAAAAATATTTAGAATTTATTTTCTTGTCAGAACAACATATTTATCATATATAAGTGAACAAACAGAATTTTTCAAGGATGATGTGCCAGTAGTATTTACAATTCACATATTCTTCACCTATATAAATAAATTCAAATTAATAACTAAGCAGAATAGTGGTTTTAATTGTCAAACAATTACATCCTGAAATGTCCCCAGCCTAAACTGATTGCAAGAATTTTTATATACAAAACCAGACACAAACTAAAGCTTTAATTTTACCTGAAAATGATAGTTAGATTTTTGTGGAGCTCCTGGCAATCTGATGGCCTGTGATTTCTCATCAAGATGATTCTATGTTCCTGCCTCAATTGTGGTTATCCCAAATATAATTTTTCTCTGAACTGCTAATCTGTCTTGGGGCATAAGGTATTGCATATTCTATTTTTTTTCCCTTCAGTTCTTTTTTCTCTGGCTACTCTTCTGAATAACTTACTCCAAGTGTGCATTGCTGTTAAGCCATCCTATCAAATCCACTTTGTCCCAACTAAATGGACGTGAGTCTTCCATTGTTTTGTACTTACCTTGCTGACAATTTCCTTCCCACGATTGGCAATGAAGTGTGATGCAGCTGGTAGCCCTGCCATTCCACTTTTAGTCAGTATGAAGCACTTTCAACATACAAACTAAAGCACTAGTTGCTTTAGTTGACTGCCCAACTCTGCAGGAAAAAGCACATTATTCCCAAATATTATTTCAGTTTATAGTCAAAGCAAAACCAATATATTATTTGTGAAGAAAAATACACCTGTTTTATCCAGATCTACAAGGATGAGATGGGGGAATTCTCCAATAAGAAACATGAAGCAAGAAATTTTGGAGCACATAGCTTGTACTAGCATAATTGTTGTGCTTTGGCCTCATTCCAGGACAGGACATGATACCATGTATGTATGGAGAAGTTTCACTTCTTTCCTTGCATACGGGGAAAAGAGGCATAGAGACAGAAAAACTGGGAAAGTGGAAATGGTCAGCTTTCATTAAAACTAGGTGCCCCATTATGTCTAACACAAGTTAATAAATCATGTGGTTTCCCACAGCCAATACAGTTTCCCACAGCCTCCTCCTGGAAAAACTGATGCATTGTGGTCTAGACAGGTGTTCCGTGCAGTGGGAGGGGAACTGGCTGACAGGCTGCACCCACAGGAGTGGTAAATAGCTCCTTCCCAAACTGGCAGCCTGTCACAAGTGGTGTCCCCTAGGGATTGATGTTGGGTCCAGTGCTGTTTAACATCTTCATAAGTGATCTGGATGATGGGATCAAGTGTACCCTGATCAAGTTTGCCAATGACACCAAACTGAGTGGGGAAGTGGACACTTCGGAAGGGAGAGCCACCCTGCAGGAAGACCTGGATAGGCTGGAAGAGTGGGCTAACAAGAACCTTACAAAGTTCAACAAAGATAATTATAAAGTCTTGCACCTGTGGAAACATAATTCAGAAGTACAGCACAGGCTGGGATCTACCCAGATGAGAAGCAGCTCTGTGGAAAGGGAACTGGGGGTCCTGGTGGGCAACAAGCTCAGTGAGTGAAAGTGTGCTGCTGTGGCAAAGAAAGCCAACAGGATGCTGGGTTGCGTCAACAAAGGCATTGCCAGCAGAGATAAAGAAGTCATTATCCCACTCTACTTAGTGCTTGTCACGCCACACCTGGAACACGGTGTTCTGTTTTGGTCCCCACTATACAAAAAAAGGTGTGGAGAGGCTGGAAAGGGTCCAGAGAAGGGCCACAAAGATGGTCAAAGGACTGGGAAGCCTGCCACGTGAGAAAAGGCTGAGAAAACTGTTTGTTCAGCCTTGAGAAAAGAAGACTTAGGGGAGACCTTGTCACCATGTTCCAGTATTTAAAGGGTGGCTACAAAGGAGACTCCCTTTTTACAAGGAGTCACATGGAAAAGATGAGGATTAATGGGTACCAAGTTACTCCTGATAAGATTCCGATTGGACACAAGAGGACAATTTTTCACAACAAGAACAATCATCCATTGGAGTAATCTCACCAGGGAACTGGTGGATTGCCAAACACTGGACACTTCTAAGATTCATCTAGACAAGCTTCTGGGCCGTCTTGTCTAGACCGTGCTTTTGCCAAGAAAGGTTGGACCAGATGATCCTTGAGGTCCCTTCCAACCTGGTGTTCTATGATTCTATGATTCTATGATCATTCTATATAATAGACAGTAATTCAGTTGCTAAGTAAAAGTACTACTCAGAAATTCTAATTATTCCTATATATTTAGAAAGTGTTTCTGTTATGGTTTCAGTAAGACTTGAAGGCACAAAAATCCCTGGCATAAGGAATCGTCACTGTATTTTAGTAAAGTAATTCTTTTGACTGTAAACATTCTGGCAAAACAGACAAACATCAACAGTACGGCTATGAAATGTAAAAGGTTGACAGCCATAGAAATTGTCTTTTCCTGTGTCAGAAGAATTCATAGAGGCATTGTCTCAATGCTTAGTCAATTTGCCCCTGTCCTGACCTACAGGCACTCTCTAAAACAGAATTAAAATAGTTAGTACTTGATCTACTGCACCTCTATTTGTGTGCCATTAAGTACTAAAAAGAGGAGAGGTCTTATTTCATATATACATTGAGTGAACCAGTACAAATTACAGGTCAGTAGGAAACGGTCAAACAAGTTTCTCTAGGGCAGCACCACTCTTGAAACATGTTGGCTAAAAATATCCTCTTTTTTCTCTTTCAAAAATACTTTTTTTCTCATTTCCTCCTATCAGTAATTTTTACTCTAGTCCTGTTTTGAGAAATAATGAAGTTCTGAAAAGGCAAGAAAAAAGGAGACTAGGAAAAATAAATATCTCTTAGAATCAAATAGATGAGGAGTGGAAACCGCTTCTAGTGAAAATATTAATGTGCTTCAAAAAGCAATTAAACGTGACAGCATTTCCCTGTTTACTTCACCATTCTTCAGGGTCCAGTGTGGCCACAATGTGTTTGCATTGCATATATAATTTTTAACTTTCAGAAGTTTCCCAATAGTAGATTTTTCTGCTTCCTTACCCACATGAAACACTGCATTTTATTGCTCATGGTTTGTGTAAATCTCAGGCCATTAAGTATTAAGGAGCTGTTACAGGAAGGATTACTAGTCCCAAGAGTTCAGAACTTGTTTTAAAGTCTGTAGTTTCTGTAGTTGCCTTCAGAATGCCCTTCTTTAAAATCCTTTTTATAGGTGTCATCTCAAAAAGATGCTAATTTTTCTGTGATGTGATTGAATCTGATATGCTTTAACCACCACTGTCCACTACAGATAGCTTTTTTCAGCCAAGATCTAATACCATAAATTGCCTTCCAAGCCTCCCTTAATCCTTTTGAATTTACCTCCGTTGTTTCTTCCAGCTTTAGTACTCCAGCAGAGAAATGGAGGGATCTTTTATGGCACAGATTGACAGGGTAAGTTACAGGCAGGTGACCACTGTGTGAGCCTAGTTCAGTCTGCACCAATGCATACATTTTCTTTTGCCATAAATAACTGCCTCTGGGGCTGGTTATATTGCCTTGTAACGTCAGGAGTGTGCAAGTTCCCAAGTTACCCTTCCTCCTTGTCCCCACACTCTCATCCTCTCCCCCTTTTTCTTATCCCTCTCCTTCACATACACAGGAACACACACATGCATATCCATACATATCTGTCTGCTGTCTTTGTTTAGATGATTAAATTGCTGTAGATACAGTATTTGTTTTATTTATATTTCCTTTCTGTCTAATCTTCACACATCCTTGAATCTATGAGTTTGTGTAATGTTTTTTTGGAAGGTGAGCAAGGGATGAGGAAAATTTGCTGGAAAAAAAGAACACAAAGAGTATCTTTACAAGCCTTCAACACTGGTAAACTATAAGTTTTATATTAGATTCCAATCACAAATTATCATAGAATCATAGAATGGTTTGAGTTGGAAGGGACCATGGAGGTCATCTAGTCCAACTCCCCTGCAGTAAGCAGGGACAATTGTTGTCACTTTGCATTACATGATATCACAGCACACAGTAAAATAGCAAAATAGGCATTATAGCAAGCACCTCTTTGTATAGCTTGGAAATATGACAGTGTACTTTTATACTAGGTGTCCATGGCAAGGTTTTTGCAAGGGTGGGGCTGGAGGGCTGGCCTCTGTGAGAAGAGGCCAGGGGCTGCCCCATGCCACCCACAGCCATTCCAGACAGGTCCAATGGACCTTCCGTAGCACACAGCTGAGCCCCTCTGCCATGCAGGTGGTGCCTCTGGGAAAGTGTATTTAAGAAAGGGCAGAAAATGCCAGAGAGAGAAGGAGAGAATAGAATGAGTGAGAAGCAGCACTGGGAAACACCAAGGTCAGAGAAAGAGGAAGAGGTGTTCCATGGCAGAGTAGAAATCCCTGGCAGCCCATGGAGAACCCATACTGGAGCCCATGAAGAGGACCCACGCTGGAGCAAGGGAACAGTGTGAGGAGGAAGGAGTGGCAGAGAGGCAACTGCTGTGTACTGACTGCAACCCCGTCGTGCCACTCAGGGTGGATAGAGGAGACAGGAGTGAAAGAGTGAATGTGGGCCTGGGAAAAGAAGGTGGAAAGGTGGTTTTATTGATTGTTTTTGTTTCTCACCATCTGAATCTATGTTAATTGGCAATGAAATAAATTAATTTTCCCCAAGTCAAGTCTGTTTTCCCCATGGCAGCAGCTGGTAAGCAACCTCCCTGTCTTTATCTCAACGCATGAACTTTCTCAACCTATTTACTCTCCCAGTCCTGCTGGAGCAGGGTGGCGAGCAGCTGGGTGGGAATTTGGCTGTTAGCCAACGCTAACCCACCACAATGTATTACTGTGTTATGGTGGCACACAGAGGTCTCAATTGTCATTAGACAAGGAATGACCCTTGACTGTAAAGATTATATGGGAAGACCACCCAGGAGCAAGACCCAGAAGTCCTGTGCCACGTGCTTGTGAATCAGCTTCATAGTCCCCTGTCTTTCTGATGATCTAACACATGTCATTCGGGAAAAGTGAAACCTTGACATAAAGAAACATGCAAGTTTAATTGGTACCTCATATAACAAGTAGTTACTAATTTACATTGCAGGTTTCAAAAAACTGGACTTCATGGAGTTTCTGTGGTGAGACACTGCAGTCAGTATAACTCTGGCAGCAACGAGCACTCATCAGTGTGTTTAAAAGTCAGTACAGGAAGGGTTCCTTTCTCTTCAATTTTCTCTAGTGAATAGAAGCATATCACAAGAAAATTTGACTCCACTGAGATCTTGACAATGTAAGTGAGAGCTGTATTTGGTTTGAAGAGGATTTCAGGACTCTGCAACAAGTCAAATGAGGTCTTTCCTCTGTATTATCAACTTATTTTCAGCTGTCTTTATATCCTTAAGGGGAGGAGAAAAAAAAAAAAAGGGGGGGGGGGGGGGGGAGGGACGGGGCGGGGGGGGGGGGGGGGGGGTGAAGGGAATGCCTACCCTGCCACTCATCTTGTTCTCAGGAACAGGGTTTCCTTTCCTTAACATCAAATGGAGTCCAATGAAGCTTTAAACATAATGTACTTAAAGCACCAAAGAAAGAAGAATGGCTCATACTGTGTTCGTTTCCTTGGATTTTATGTTTTTAATTAAAAAAAAACTAAACAAAACAAAAAAAAAACAACAAGTCTATACTTAAAGCTTTATTCTGAGCATATTCAAAGTGCATGCCCTCAACGGCTGGGGATGAAAACAGTTTTCTGTTAGGGGGCACTAGGTTGGCTGCCTCTGTTGCTACTTGTTTGGGAATAGTTCTGCACTCAGGAAATCTGTTCATTGACTTTGATAATGATCTGCCTTTAATCTGCTGAAAAAGAGAACAAGCCAAGATACCTTATACTGCTCATCTTTCTCCTTATGACAGGTGTATCAGCATTAGCAGTTTATCTTTTTGTTCAATCAGTAGTTATTGTTTTCAGAGACATGTTGCCTTAGGACTACTATATAAGCCCATTAAACTGTGTTGCATATTAGTACACTATTTTCATGTGAAGTTGCAAGTTCATTAGACCAGGATGTTTTTCTTAACTTCTGCTCTGACATATTACACCTATACCTCAATATAAACATGTAAATAATTATTCATCTGAGTAGTGATACGCTGTGGCAAGAGGGGTTGCCTTAATAGTCACAATAAAAAAGTAAAAAATGCTCAATGAAATATATGTAAAATCTTTTTGTTTACCAAGATGGACAAGCTCTTTGTTAGAAATCGTTTGAAGTGGATGGATACTGATGTGATTTTGGAAAATGCATTAAGCAAGGAAAAATTTTTCTTTTATTATAAGTCAATACCAGGAGGGAAGGAAATACAGTAAAATTTGCCATAAGCAGTCTCTCAGGGGAACAGCAAAAATTGACTGTTTAATGGACATGGCCTTCTAATAAATTTGGAGAAGAAATTATTGGATTTTTTAGGGATATTCAGAGGCTGTTAGTAGACAGAGACGTCTGATAAAATTTGTATTTTGTGTAGGTCTTATGTGTAATTTCATTAAGGAGAATGTTTAGTCATAAAAGAAGTGTCTCTCTTAATAATCAACACTTTGATTTAGTAATTGTTCTGTAACAAAAGATCTTGCATAGAGTAACGTGCTGAAATATGTGGTTTCCCATGTGATGAGTTACTGTTTTCTAAATATGTTTGTTATTAAACCTTCAGTATACTTTTCCCTTGAGCTGTATTTTACAGTGAGGCTACTTGAAGGGACTACTAGAGTCTCTGCTTGTACTTCGAATAGCCAAGTGTTTTCCAAAACAGGAAAATGTTTTCTTAAGCAATAGTGAGATCAGGCATAAAATCACAGTGGCTTCTGACTGACTGGCTTTATATGGCTGAGGGAAACTGGACCCTATTCTTGATGAGAAGAAGATGTGGAAGGGATAGACTACACAAAAGTTTTCCTGTGGAGTATTGCCATGAGCTATCATGCTGCACTCAGTAGGATAAATGACGCAAAGATACTGAGTATAATCAGTTTTACACTGGGGATTTTGATCTCTTAATAATATGGAATATGTTTGTAAATAAAATTCTCTGGAGTTACACTCTGTATGTCAGGTTCCACCCCGATGCATGGGAGGATTACACTTCCAGAGGACCTATGATGCATCAGAGGTGCACTCCATATTTTGTGTATTTAGTCAAGCAGACAGTTGCACAGAAGGCTACTCCTTATTGATAGTAATTTAATATTTTACTGATGGCAGCATATCACTACCATCGGCAAGTTTCAAATTGAGGAAGAGGTCCTGTATGCCCTGGTCATAGCAGAGAGAAAACTTGCCCTGTCAAGCTTACAGTTCAGGTGTGTTATTAGAGATAAAAGGTACAAGTGGAGAATTGTTGTCAGAGACAATGTTCTTTTTAAACCCCAGATATCTGAGTGCGTGAGGATCTCTGCTTTTATAGGAAAAATCAAATAACTTCTGATCCTAAGACTAAAAAATTGACTCACTGCAGGCCTGCTAAATGCTGAAGCAATAGGGAGTATAAAGCATTGGCCGTTTGGTCAAATTTCCGCCCAGTGAATATGGGACTACATTGGTAGCTCCCCTTACTGGCCAGCGAGGAGTGCTTTTCCACTCAGAAGGCAAATACAGAGAGCTCAACACTGATACTTTGCTAGGGTTAAATCCCATGATTTTTCAGCTACAGAAGGAAGTCGTCAAACTGAGATAACAAAAATGGCACTAACTAGAGTAATAAGCTATTTTCAAATGCTTACCTCCAGCAAGGAGTTGCCCTTTGTAAAAACAATGAAGATCATGGAATCATGGAATCATAGAATCATAGAATGGTTTGGGTTGGAAAGGACCTTAGAGATCATCTAGTTCCAACCCCCCTGCCATGGGCAGGGACACTTCCCACTAGACCAGGTTGCTCAAAGCCTTCCCTCATCCTGTCACTGCATGCCCTTGTGAAAAGTCCCTCCCCCTCTCTCCTGTAGGCCCCCTTCAGGTTCTGGAAGGTCCCACCAGAGCCTTCTCTTCTCCAGGCTGAACAACCCCAACTCTCTGCCTGTCCTCATAGGGGAGGTGTTCCAGCCCTCTGACCACCTTCGTGGCCCTCCTCTGGACCCACTCCAACAGCTTGATGTCCTTCTTGCATTGGGGGCCCAGAGCTGAATGCAGTAGTCCAGGTGGGGTCTCATGAGAGCAGAGCAGAGGGGCAGAATCCCTTGATCTGCTGGCCACGCTCCTCTTGATGCAGCCGAAGATGTTTTTGTGCAGCTTGCTCTGTAGGGAGGTTACACCTTACAGGGACTCAACATTTAATAAGTGCAATGTTTTATCTTTAGGCCTTAGAGAGTTGCTGTATCTCAGGGGGTATATGAAAGGAGGAGAAGGGCAGTTATTTAAAAACAGATGATTGGGAATGAGAGGAGGTAGGAAATAGGAAGTGGAAGAAAGTTACGGCCCTTGTTGTGCTTTAGACAGTAATACGACATGTTCATTACATTGTTTCAGACTTCAGCAGGTCTTCTTGTGTGTATTTCACTATTCTGTATGCAACCATGCAGCTATAGGATTACATATAGGAAAGCCAGGCTGCTTGGCTTTCAGAAATCAACTGTGGAATGATTGTGAAAACTGGATGTAATGCAAAACTCAGATAACACGAGAAAAGAACTCTGAAGATACAGCATGAAACCTACGGTGCCATTAAGTGCCCCCACTGGCTATACTGGAGCTGCAGCAGTTTGCCCCTTGAAGGGCATAGCCCACAACTTTGAACTTGGTAATTTCCCTTTAAGGATCAGATAAACAAAAATGTCAAAGTCCTTGGCAACATGACCTGAGCGTCTTAGTTTCACTGGGATGAACTGTTCTTGGAAAAAATACTCCCGTCTGAGTCACAACCAGGTTTTTCCTTCTGGAGCAGGAA
>NW_010143062.1:24403-34916 GCF_000699245.1 Pterocles gutturalis
CCTTCTCCCTTCCCAGTCAGCAACGCAGGCAAATTCCAGCTCACTAGTCTGGCATTTTGATTTCTGTAGGGTCTTCTCATGTTGTGCCAGTGTAGAAGGTTTTACATTTTTTGTAACATTCTTTCAAAACAAAACTGCTCCAGAGCACCTTGTTAGAGTCCAGTGGCTAGACTTTGAAAAAGATGGGGTTTTGCCTTTGTTCCCAAAACGGATGAAAGTAAATTCTATTCATTATGGCATACAACATAAAGAGAGGCCTGCAAGCAATGACTGCAGAAGTCATGATATGTAAGCTAAAGAATACAGTGGTAGGGATATTCATGTGAGAGAAAAGATGATGACTACCATACCATTTAAACATCGATTATATTGTGAATAATAGATGTTCTTACCTTCTGTTGAACAAAAGAAGTAAAACCATATGTATCATTTTGATCAAACCCCATTCAGTGACTTTCTGCTTGTTTCTTTCTGTCTTTCCTTCCATGGGCATATAAACTCCCCTCCAGGAGGTAAATCATGCAGGCATTTCACCTACTTTTGAGACAGTGAATGCTGATTGGCAGTGCTTTTAAATTGTTAGACAAATGTTCAGAGCAGTCAGTGATATGGAGGATGCAGATCTGATGCCTCCCTCAGGTCACAGGAGCTGTGGTTTGAAGACTCTGAAGCAAAGAAGAGCTCCCTGCTCAGCAGGCTAGGAAGTGTTGAGATGGAGCTGCTCTCAGCCCCTGGACCTGATGCTTGCTTGTTACAGAAGCTGGTCATGTTCACCTCCAGGTTAGGAAGTCCTTCTGTTCCAGCTGTCAGTGGTTTCTGAGAAGAATAGGTTAAGTGTGAATAGAGAAAATTCTTTCCTTCAAACTTGCCTGCCCCAGTGGTAGGACACTCATGTGACAAGTAATGTTGGTTCAAGCCCTTGCCCCACATCAGGCTGAAAGGATTTTTACTGGGGTTTCTGATCTCTTAGTATGACCTTCAGTAACACCATTTTCTCCAGAACAAAGGAACCATACACTGGCATGAGCCTATTCTGTATTACACCACTTTGAAATATCTCTTAGCAGCAGTATAACAGCCAAAAATAATTACGGTGAATTCTCCATTATCTGACGGAAAGAAACAAGCATTTTCCCAATAGCAGAAAAACATGGATGATGCAAGTACTGAGAGCAGTCACTGAAACAGTTCTCCTAAGACGCCCCTGACACTCCAAACTGGAGCAGAACTTACTCATTCAGACACAGCACCTGACCTGAACTGACTCTCTCAGTGCATCCCATTGCAACAGAGCTAACAAGCTTTCTAGGAAGCCAGAGTGCTCTGCAATATAGGAGGAGCCAGTTCATGCTTGATATGGCATGAACACAAGTGCATAAAATCTGTTGGCCTTGTGTTGGCAAGGAAGAGCCCCTTGGAAGCACCTCCAGAGGGTTCCACAGTACTGGTTCAGCATGCATGATGTGGAGACAAAAGGTCTGGCTCTCCACTAAGATAATCCCTGTCCAAGCCTACCTTATATTCACTGTAAAAACTGCCACACTACTCCTGCATTCTGCCCCAAGATAATAACTCAAGGAGCCTGGATAGGTTCTTGCAGACCCACCTGCATTGTCTCACCTTCTGTGGCACAGTTAATGAGCAGTACAGATCCACTGCTCACAGTCAAGTGAAGAATGTATGAAGAAATGTCTTATGCTCATGCCACTTGGTTTCTTGATGCTTGCCGTCTTGCCACTTGCAAGGAGGATATGGGAGTCAAACAGCATTGTGTTGTCCATGAAACCTTGATACAATGCTATTGCTCTCTTTTTACCTTTTACAACAAACTCAAGCATCTTGAAGGCAAAGCTGCAAGAGTTTGCCACTGGCAATCAATGCTCAAAGAGAAGGAGCATGAGAGAATGTAGTAGTAGAGAGAATGATGGAAGGTGAGAACAAAAAAACAGATGCAAAAGAAAAATAAAAGTAATCTAGCTTGCGTGTATATCCAAAAATGCTAAAACTTATACACACTCTTTAGCAGTCAAAGAACTTCCATGTCCTATTAATAGACTCAAAACTTTTTATCATGTTATTGTACTTATGGTATAACTGTTGCCAAGCCAGTAAGAACACAAGTGCCATTCTCACCTCTGAAAAAATACTGAAGTTGAAAATGCAAATAAGTCACAATCTTTTTACAGTTGGCAGCTACCTATTGCAAGGTGGTATTTTTGTTCTTTGTAATACAAGCAACTTCAAGATGAAGTAAAAGTAATGAGTTATAATGAGGTCTGAGCTATACTGCACATTTCTTTAGTAAAACAATTTTTAAAAATGCAGTATTTGCTATTGAAAAACTTATAAAACAAACCACAGAGATATAACTTGAAAAATTTTCAGCTGGATTTCCAGGCAATGTAGGGTAAACTTTTCTAAATTACTTGACCATGCAATGCTCTTTAAAAATATCTTCACATGCCCTGTTTAATCTGTATTGACAGCATTCAAATCACAGTGCACTGTGAAGCTGAAGTGAACTGGCTGAGCACACAATGCATATTCTCAGTTCTCAGGAAACAATAAGACTGAGAATAATCTTGCATTTTTCCTGAATAGATGTCCTTTAAAAAATAGGTTTAATTTATAGGCAGTATCTCCCTTTTCCTTTCTGAAGCAGGTAACAAAAATTCCACTCTTCTAATGGCTCATGGAAGTGTCTGTTTAACTCTAGTAATACCCAAAAATACCGTTCATATACAGTCAGAAGCAGAGCATAAATGTCTGCTGTAGAATTAAGGACAAGAAAAGCTACAAGGAGATAAAGAGACACAGAAATGTGGTGTCCATACAGCCTGTGAACAATTCAGCAAAAAGCAACTATAAATTTCTGCCTGGAGTGTCTAGATAATACTACAGGTAGCTGCAGCCAAGTCCAGAAAAAAAAAAAAAAAAACAGAGCAAACAAACAAAATACCCAAACCACCAGCAAAATGAAGTGAAATACTGTTCTAAATCTTTTATTTTTTTGTTAATAATATTACTGTTTGTGTCTCCCTCCTGCAGCTCCTGGCAAACATTGAACTTAAGATATTTGGAAAAACAGTTGGTTCTTCCCACCTCTTCCGTGCCTTCTCGTAACCCCCAAAATCATTAAGCATTGTGGTGCTTGCTGGAATCCTGTTTACTAACACTGCTTTGTTACGTGGGTATTTTGAAGTTTTTAAGGGAACTTTTTGTTCATACAGAGCAAAGTCTCTTCATGTCATGCTGCAGCCAAGTTAGCCAAGGCGCTGATAGCCCCCTGCAGTGAAGGAACAAGAAGAGAGAGGAAAACTGGAGGAAACAGAGCAATCTTTTCAACCGTCAACATTTATTTAAATATAATCATGAAATCTGGCTGTTCCTTGAGCCATGTGGTGTCTGCCCATTCTGCAGGGTGGGGCTGGAATTACTGCTGGCATGAATTTGTTTGGCCTCTTTTTTCATAACCCTTCGGAGCCACACAAGGGGAAAACAAGAGGCCACGTAAGTACATTCAAGGGCTAAATGTTTGTCTGGCATGCTTACATCACGCAGGACTTGGAAGGGCTGAGGAAATCCTCTAAGCTTAGGCAATGTGGAGTGAACTGCTTAGTTTAGTATGCAGACAGGGCTGAGGAGAATACAGGAAGGGAAAATACTCATGCAGGTACAGAGAGGGGTCAAGATGTGGGGATGAACTTCGGAGGAGAAAATGGGTAAAAGATTAACTTGTCTTCCACTACTATGGCTTCAAATACAGGTATAGCAAGAAGATTAATGTACCATGAGGCTTCCCCTCCTACAGGAAAGAGATGTGACCCTTCATTTCATCCAACTCCCCAGTTTTCAGGAGCCTTTTGTTGCCACTTTTATTTCCTTCCAGACCCTCTGGTTTTCCCTGTAGTATTTTGGCCCATACCTTCTCAGAAAGCTTGTTGTACAGCCCTCACCTCATCCCTTTGCAGCTCCTCTTGTCGAGCTCAGCCAGATGTGTCATGTTCCCCACCTCTCCAGATTAGGCTCTAAGAAAGAGAGGGGTGCAGCTGTTGCTCCTCCTTCTCAGCAGGCAGGCAGGATGACTTAAGCAGGTGATGCCAATTGGAAATGGCTCACATGCAATGCTTTCAACTTCTCTGCTTTCCTCTAGCAGCAAAAAGTGAGACAAAATCATGAGAAGGATGGAAAATCCTAGAGAACTTGTGGGCTGTGGTGGTATCTAGAGAGTCTGGGAGAAATCTAGAAGATGACTGAGAGGAAGTAGCAGAAATACTAAAGGAGAACTGGAGGTGTTTTTCACATCGGTGAATAAGGAGTTCAACAGGGTGCTTCCAGTTACAGATTACTCACATATACTGAGTACAAAATTGATATATGTCTGAAGAAAACAGGTGTCTAGAAGAGTATCCCTTACAAAGATGGATGGTAAGTGTAGATGTTTGGGAACATGAACGTATGCCTGAATAGATGAGTGTCTGAGAAAGGAGAGAGAAAATGCTTGAATGGTACAGGTAGGCAATGAAGACAAAAGGGAGAACATGCCGAAAAGTGAAATGAGAGAGAAAGTAAACTGGGGGAAAGGAAAAAAGGGGATGAAGAAGGAAGTTGGCACTGGCAGGTTTGCCACAAGAGAAGAAAACAGCATCAGAAAAGTCATGTGCTAGAATAATATCATAGAGTATAAACTGAAAGTAATAGAGAAAAAAGTAAGAGACAAGGAAGGATTACAAATTGGGAAAGAGGAGACAGACAGAAGAAAGTGCGATAGTGATAGATGCTTACACTTATTATTAATACAAAGGGACTGGTGATCTTGCAAATTACCCACTCTCTGCTTCTCAGACCAGGACTTTTCCTGGTCTCTTTCAGAGTATAAATCCAAGTTCTCAGGAAAGTCCTCATGCTTGGTTTATGTTTGCTCTGATGCCTTGACAGACTGGACATTGGAGGCCTTCAAGTGTTTTCAGACTTATCTGAAGACTGGAGAATCTCTGACTTTCTTTGCTGCTTCATTGAGTGCAGAGATCCCATGTCACATTTATAATGCAGCTGTTGTTTTAGTGATATCTTGGCTTAGAAGTACAGGATAAAAACTGGTCTAAGTGCAGTTCTTGTCTTTTTTGGCTGTAATTAAATTCTGGATCTTGCTTAAGAGGGATTTTTAAGGAAGAACTGGAAATCAGTCCTTCCTTCTGGCATTATTCCTGGCTTATTTAATTTCCAATGCAGTTAATGAATGGAAGAGCCAAAGGATAGGGAATCACTTGCAGCTCTTCTACTTGGAGACCCTTTTTTTTTTTGGGGGGGGGGGGGGGAAGAATACTGTGAAGATATTGGAAATGAGAGGCTAGTAGTTAAAAAAAATAAATCTTTAACAGGTAACTGCAAATACAAAAGGTGGGGTTTTAAGTCACTGAGGCTTAAATCCCTGTGGGGACCACTTAGGAAGAATTACATGACTTGGAGATTTTAGACACAGAAGGGATTAACAGATTGCTACTTTGACCTACTGTGTAACATGGGCCATAGTATCTCATCCAGCTAATTTTGCAGCTAGCCTAAAGCTTGTCTTTCTTAAAGGCAGGCGGACTCGGTTTGAAGATTTGAGGAGATGAAGAACTCAATGCATCAGTTAACAGTTTGTCCTCTGGTAGTTTATTCATTGTTGTTTTAAATCTGTTGGTGTTGTATTTAACTCCACTTTATACAGCTTCAGCCTCTTTTTTTTTTTGTTGTTGTTGTTGTTTTGTTAAGCTTTTTCTGCTTTATTGGAGGCCTTCACTACCTATTATTTTTTCGATGTGAAAGATGCATATGAAGTGAAGAGTGCATGCTAGGTACAAAAGGTGTGTGATATAAAGGACATTGTCTGTCCAGACTGCAGTAATATGCATGACTGGAAGGGTGAACATCTGTTCTCAAGAAAATGGCCTCATTCTGAAATAGACTGTGTGTAGCTGGGCTCCCCTGCAGCTGATGTGTTGCTATTCCAGTTTGCATCTAGGTATTGATGCTGGCAGGGTAGGGGCACAGGCTCATTGATGGCTCTGCAGTACCATAGCAGGGTAGAGCCGGCTGCCCTGGAGACAAGGCGATTCCAGCTCTTGGAACAGCTTTTGGCAGTGGTGGCTGCCTATGTGGGATGTAACAAGAAGTGCGAGAGAGTGAAATGGCATGCTGCATGAGGCTGCAATGAGTCAGCCACTCTGAGGGGGCTGGAAGAAATGTATGGTCAGTATAGAGGAGCCTCGGGCTGCTGGAGCTGGAGGCAAGGAGTTCGGATTTCTGCAAATCCAATTCATCTGATGTTCTTGGCAGTCAGGGGAGGAAACTCACAGCAGAGATCTCTGGTGTGTGAGGAGTGATGAGTCTCAGGCTGCCTTCTGGGAAGACAGGCCAATAACTGTGGTTACCATGTACTGCAACAACAGTCCTGAAGAGGGAGCGTAAACTAATAGTAGTATCCAGGGCAATATAAATTGCCTCCTTTGTGATGGAGTGAACAGTGTATGACTACAGGCTGAAGCACTGCCCAACCATTCACAGGAAAAATTTACGTATAGACGTCTCTCATAACTAGTGATTTTACTCCTTTTTGCCAAGAGAGAGAAATTCAATGCATAAATTAAAATTCTTTTTCATGCAAGATTTTTTCTGGGAAGTTAATCATCTCACGAACTTCATGGTGCAATTTATTCTTCTGTCGCTTCTTCTAAATACTGGGTTTGTTCTTCTTCTGTCCAAACATGAGGATCTTTTCCTCCCACTTATTGGGTTTTAGAGTTTCAAAATTCAGTCTCAGAATTTCTCTTGTTAATGGTACTAATTTAGAGGATTTGACATTTCCCCTAGCAATCTCTATTACTGAGATGTATTGTCAGAGGTATTGTAGGTGCATTATTGTGAGGTAATAAGAGTTCTGGAAAAAAAATGTACTGGGTATTTTCATGTGGTCACACAGTGAAATGTTATTAATGCTGTGTAGTTTGCTTGGAGTAGTCCAGTCCTGGAATGTGTGGCAGTATTTCACTGTATGAAAAATCATTGTTGCTTCAGCTGCAGCCATGTCCATCTTCCTGGGAAGACTTCCAGCTTCAAAGGGAAATCTGGTTGTACATGTTTGAACTGTGTTTTTAGCTGCAATATAATCTTTTCTGTCTTCTGGATGTCCATTAGAAATGATAATGAAAACATGGCACACAGTCCCTTCAGCCTCGGTGTAACCTTCCTCTTTCTCAGGAAATAAAAGTTCTTCAGCCCGGAGGGTTATTCAGTTACTGACATCCTTCCAGACCCTTTGAAGGTATGCTGTGTTGGAGCATCTGCATGCTAATCTGTAGGGTAAAGCAAAAGGATGGCACCTACCAAAGCAATGTCAAAAATAGATATATCAGTCTCCTAACTAATGCCTTAATAACAACTGAATCATATTAAACATAGATTGATTTCATGGGCTGAATAGTCAAGTTCTTAAATCTCCAGTTACCAAAACATGTCATAAGAAAGTCTTCAACGAACCTAACGTTACTGCTCAACACACAGGAGAAAAGAAGCGCTGGTAGTGGGAAAGCTATATAACAAACATTTCCAAACTTTCAGAACAGCAAGCTAGAAAGTAAAAATAATGTATAATGAAGCAGACTTCCCTCATTTATTTTCTCTCTGTGAGCAAACGCGCTATAATAAACAGTAAAAATAAAGAAGTTCTAGCAATTGATGACCTCTCACCTTCACCCCATCCAAGCTGTTTTTTAAGGCATTTTTCATACTCTTGATTTGTTTATTGTTCCTCTGCTGCTTCCGAGTTGACCTTCAGATAGGATCCCACCCAGAGTTTTACAGGATGCGAAATAGGGCAACAGAAGCAAAAGATTTATTAGCTGGAACAATGGTTACAAAAATATGTGCAAAGTAATAATATCAGGTCTGTTCCTGTCTTGCACAGATAGGAATATTTTTATTGATGTTTATCTCAGACGCTTTGGGAAATTTTCAGACATCTTGGTATCCTATGATAAATTTCTGTATTATTTCTTATATTTTCTCATGGCTTCTGAGGATGCCTTGTTTGGAAAATATTAAGACCATCATCATTATTACTGATTCAGTAATAAGGAAAAATAAAAAAAAATGTGTAGACTATATTCTTCTCCACACAAATTCTCACTAATTGCATATATACATGAAATGTAAATTACTTCATATAATAAAGCCTGTTCTAGGAAGTATCTTATCCATTATGTGATTTAGCCTGGCTTCAAGAAGATACGCAACACAAAATAATGCACTCCTGTTATTTTTCTTCCTGTAGTAAAAGTAATTCCTGTGTTTTGTTTGTATTTTATCAAATCAGCAAGTGTTGATGATGGAGTAGTGAAAAGATAAAAACCAAAAGGGATTAAAGGCATGTTGGTAGCATGCGATTTAGAGCAGCGGAGTTCTGAACCAGTCAGCTGCTGTAAATAACATGTATGGCATCTGTAACATGGCAAACATTTTTCAGGGTTGTCCAATTTTGTTTTTCAAATATCTAAACATCTACACACATACACACATAAAATGCCAACAAGGAATTTAGCTGGAACATTGTCACCAATTTTTAATATATTGTTGGTATGAAAGGATTTATGTAAGAATCTACCAAGTTTTATATCCATAGTAACTTTTTCAAAGATTAGTCTATTTTATTGACTGTTTTTGTAACATAAAATATATTCCATCACCTTGATCAGAACTTTTCTAAAGATTTATGGGGGACTTTTAAATTGGAGTTGAAGTATTGTTTGGTTTGTTCCTCATTTCTAATGATCTGAAGGCACTTTTGTTTTTTCAAAGGAAAAAAATGGCATTTTTTTCCTAATAATCTTGTACTGTGAATACTTCCCTTACCATTTCCATACATTTGCACCGATATCTGGGACAGCTCATGTAGAAACAAGTCTTATCTGTCTAACACTAACACAAATCCTGCCTACAATCGTGCAATGGAGAAAAACATTTTTGTATCTTCTGAAGACACATAGTGTTTAAAAAATGTTTACAAAATGCAAGCATAGGGCGGGTTTTTATAAAATTACTGTTAGATCTATGAAGCAAAGGGTAACTTTAATTTTAGTACTTCCTGCATTTTGACTCCATAGCTGCAGTATTATTCTTTAATATTTATTTACTTGTCTGTCACATGTAGTCATCACAGTTTTGTATCCCTCAAATAACTTGAAGCAAACAGTCTTGGGTGACAGTGCTGAAGGAAAAATAATTTTTTCATGTGTTTTTTCTGGCACCAAAGCATCCTGCAAATATGGTCAAAAAGCCAGTCTGCACATAAATTCTGTTAAAGGGTGGGAGCTCTGTGTCATGATGACAATATATGTTGTGTAATACAAACTGTGTTTAAGCCCTAAGGCTAGGTGGAGGTTAAATACCATTTTCTTGTAATCCAAGTGTCATTCATTTGACAAACATCTTCTGCCATATATAGCATAAGGTTGAATTAGTTGTTTGGCATACTGGTACTGCAGTGTCAGAAGGCCTATCCTGCTATCAGTTTCCTCCTCTACACACTGGTGTTTTGCAATGCAACTCATTCAAACTCATTCAGATAAGACATTTTTACTTCTCTGAGAGCCTTGTGTCATTTTCCTTTTTGTATCTCAGGCTTGGGAACTAACGTGATTTAGAGAACTTGATAAAAATGACAGGGCAGATTGTCAAAGAATGTGGTATTGTAAAAACCCATTTGATAGGTTTGCTTCATGTGTGCCTTAGCAGCACACGGGCCACACCGAAAATTTCAATCTGAAGTGGATACTAGAATTTGTTTACAGCAGATCTCTGTTGTGTAGCAGAATACAAGTCATTGCTCTTGCCAGGATTCTAAGGAAATGATGTCTGTTGTGCATTTTCAGGTTTTCAGTAAATGACAGCTGAAATTTGTTACGCAGAAGGGGGTAGAATAGAGCCAGCACTGTGGACTTGCGCTCGGCACTGCCAGCAGAGAGCACTTGCCATGGGAATGTTTGAACCAGTGGTGCTTTCTTGTAGCAATTATTTACCATTGTTTCTGTAGAAGTAATTTAAACAGAAAATATAAAACTTGCAAAAGTTAAATTTGGAAGAAATGTTGAAACAATTTGGCCAAAGCCTGTGGATTTTTGAATGAGAACAGTGCCTGTGTACAAGATGGCATTAGGGCTCCTTATGCTCTTATTCTTTTCTGTTTCTTGGGCTTCCCAACGAGGCCATTTGACCCTTTTCACATCCTCACGAGAGGAAAGGGTTAAAGAGAGAAGACCCATCCCATGGACGCACAGCCTGGCTGAGGACCCTTCCACGGAACAACTTGCAGGTGTTAAGTTGATCAATTAGACTTTCCACCCTCACAGACTTCTGATGTTTGCCTGGCAGGAAAACACACGTGTCGCCCCAAAAAGCTGGTTAGTCGCGGACCTCTCCCTCCGTTCCCTTCCACCACAGCTACACGAGCGAGGACACTGGTGCCCCTGGGCGG
>NW_010143062.1:35135-42841 GCF_000699245.1 Pterocles gutturalis
AAAGTAAAGCAAGGCAGGGAAAAACCTAAATATAAGGGGGTGGGGGGGGGATGTGTTCCATGTGGGTTTGCCTAACTTTGCTGTTCAACTCTTTTGTTCCACAAAGGGCAATCAGAAGCAAAAAGCAACATCAGAGAAGTCTCGATCTTGTGAAAGTTAGGAATTTTTGAGCCACTCTTGGGAGTGAAGGTAATTTTTAGGAAGGTGTTAATAATGCGATGTCTTGCACGGTCTCTTGAGCATTGAATCTGAATAAGCCTGCGGACTTTTTTTAGGGCAGGAAAGTGGATAAACGGTTGGGTGAGGAGGAACTGTGGTTTTCCTTCAGTCCTGAAGTCCAGGAAACAATCCTGCCTAGCCAGCAGGCACAGGCATTTAGGGTCCTCTCAGCTCAGATCTGTTTTTCTGGTTTTTGCCTGATTTACTTGTGAACCTCAGGTGATGGTACTGATAACATGGCTGGCCTGAAACTCAGTAAGCCAAGGATTAAATAATACAGTCCTGTGTCCTTCCTCATCCCATCGTATCAGTGCTTGACACCAACGTACCAGATGGCTGGGTTTCTGTAAAGCTCAGGGGACCAGTTATAAATAAGTAAAAAGATCGATGAGTGAAGATTTGAGTGATTTTCTCCCCTCAGACTAGCTAGCTGGTAATGAATCGGTGTGTAAGAGTACTTACTGCAAGGATAGTGTATTTATTCTCTGGATTTCATTTCTGCTGAGATTTGCCTGGCAAAAACAATATTGACCAGGTCAGATGTTCTGATTTCCTAGTTCCCCCCTTCACTTCTTGGGAAGTGGACTGAGTTCATTTGTGTGTGTTTTAAGGGGCAGGAGAACACAATTGGAATCATCATGGGCAACCGTTTGGATATTGAAAGCTAGAAATGTTACTCTGTGTAGAAGGTAACCTTACCTGGCACATAATTACTGATTGTCCCATATGACAAAAATTATCTCTTTCAGTTCTATTCCTGGAAAATACAACAGTAATGAGACGGTTTACTATAAAAGCCAGAATTTATTTTTGACTTGGAAAGCACACGTGAAACAGGAGACTTTGCTATCATTTACAAGTGGTTTATCTTAAAGCTGATTACAAAATTTCTTCTTAAAATACTCTCAGTGAACTGATTGCTCAAGTTGTAAATTAATAACATTGACTTCATTACAAATTTTTATTTATTTAAATTTACTTTTCTGTTTATTCAATTTCCTAGGACATTGACCTACAATAGGATGCACTGGTTTCTAAACAGGTGAAATTACAATAACACAGTGAAGAGCTCAGACATATATGGGTTTTTGCATGTCTCTTCATTTAACCTACATTATCTGGGGATATTTCAGGCTTCTGTTCTGTATGTATTTCTATTGGCTCATGGAATTTAATAATATTCTGTTAACTAAAGAAGTATAATACAGGAAACAGGACAATATAGACAGATATGTAGATAATAGCTTCAAATATAAATTGAGAAAAAGACCACAATTAAACATAACAAATTACAGAATCACCAGGGCACAGTGGTACCAGGTAAAACTAGATGAAGTTTATCAGCTATGTCCTTTCACACCAATTATAAATTACTGTTGATCTAATCTGGAAGAGAAAAACAATACTGTAGAAGAATGTTTTTAAGATTTGTTACCAACAAGACCCTTAAAATGAGTTTTCTTCTACCAGTGGCCATCATCAGCCACGGGCTATAATGCCCTCAAGTCTCATGCTGGATATGATGGCTGTTTTGATGGTCCTCTGGTGCACTATTTTCTGTAACAGGGATTTAGTAGGCCGCCATTTCCTTTTTGTGTCACTACATCATGAATGTCCTGCAAAGCATTAGGATGTGATGTGTGCAAGATACAACACTGAGTATTTAGGATTACCAATATTTCACAGAAGAAATAGGATGTCCAGTGTTTTGTCATTTTAGCCATTTTCCACTTTAGGTCATTTCATCTACTTGTCTAGATTCCCTCTATAGGTTCTCTGTTATTGTGGCTTTCTGCTCATCATTTAGTTTTCATAAAACTTTTAATAGCTGATGTATCCTTTTGAGCATAGGAATTGCCATGGTAATCAGATTATCTATCTGAGCACCCTGTTCATAACAAAGGTACCAGAAACCTTAGTTACGGAGTCACTTGTCAGTAGGAACACTTTCTTTCTATTGAAAAATTATTAAGGTTGATTTACACTATAAGAGATGTGAACATTCACCCATTCTGATTATTTTGTCCTCATAATGTAATTGTGTTAATGCAGATTATTGAGAAAATTGTCTTCTGCGCTGAATCACTCTACACCTTAGTGACAGGCTCTCAGTTTAGGTACATTGTCATCCTTCTTCTGATTTCCACTGACTTGTGTCAGTTTGTACAAACTGACATGCCTTGTTTCTGTATTTTGTGTCAAATAGGTTCATAACTGATTATGCATTTACCCATCCACCTATTTCCTCCTAAAAGATCAGCCTACCTTCTTGAAATTATTGGAGAAATTGCATGCTCACCGCCAAAGCCATTGGAAATCAGACAGGTTTGCACACATCAGTCCTGGAAGTGGAAATGTTGAACAAAGACACTGAGCTAGGAAGTACACATAGCTCACTTTGAGCTGTGTATAACTTATTTGCTTTGGTGTCTCCTTGCTCTCGTACTGGTGTGCTGTCAGTAAGGTGAACATACCTGGTCTATTCATTATTTGATGCATATCCGACATGCCCTCTATGATTTGCATACTGTTAAATATCACAGATCTACTGCAGTAACTGGTGATGAATGTGATATATAGTATCCCAGTGCCACCAAACCAGGAATTTATCTGTGATGGTCTTTGCATAAGAGTAAGTGTGGAGGCAGGGTAACGTTATTCATTTAAAATATGAGATAAGTGTGTTAAATAATTCCATGTGAGTAAAACTAAGGTAATCTTCACTCTGATAAGTTGTAATGCATCACTAAGTAAAAGACGAAAAGCAAGAACTTTGTTTGTAGAGCATAAAGGGTATCTGAGAGAGAATGATATTACTAGAGCAGGTCCAGAATTATTGATTTTGAAATTCTGACAAATTACATTTTTTCAACTAAAAATGTTTCCATTTTTTCCATAATTTTAACCAGTAGCACACGTAATTCCTTCATATAAGGTTATGATCGCAATCAAATCAAAAGAATTATTTCTTACGTTTGGGCAGAGGAGGACATAGTAAAGTGAAAGAACCGCTGGGTCACTAGAACCATTCTCCACCTTTCTCTGACAACACTGTCATAAACTTAATCACATAAAGTTAATTAAATAAACTTAATTACTGCATAATTATAAATAGAGTTTCCTCATGTGCCAGGTATACAATGACTGCTGTTGATGTGAGTGAATTGTATTGACCCATAATTTTTTAGGTAAGAAGATAATCAGATCCAAAGAATGACATGGGCATTTTAATAGGTTGGAGTAAAATTACAAAAACCTTTTACCAGGTTGATTGTCTCATCACAGCAAATACCTTAAATAGTTCTTTATCAGAATCATATAGAAACTTCAGGGTTATATATCTTCCCTCTCTTACATTCTAATGAACCTTTGCATGCGCGAGTGTATGCGTGCATACACACACACACACAAGTGACTTCTCACTTGAAGAAAGTTTTAGTTTTGTCTAACCAACACTATAAACAGTGGGAAGAATATTTGTTAGAAAATTCCCAAACAGTCTAGCCTGTTTGTATACATTGGAAAACAGCGGGTTTTTAACCTGGTATATTTAGATTTGAGTGTTCTTGCCTTGTTCTTTTAGATGGCCACATCCATATTTAATAATGGTGTAGCCACCAGCCTCTGGGCTGCAGATAGTGTGGGGGAGAGGGTACTGCTATACATGCAGCTGATCCTCTGATGGAACAAGCTTCATACTTGAATGTTTCTGAGTGTGCATCACTCGTAAGACATTTAAGCCAGGCTGCTGTGATGTTAGATTTTACAGACTTACAAAGTCTTGATACTGCCAGAAGTGGTGATACATGCCAATATTTATGTGTTCAGAGCTTGCAAATCATTTCTTGAGATAGGAGAATGCATAAAAACATGGATTGTGCTCAGCTATGACAAGATAAATCATCCTGATATAGAAAACTATGGATTTTCTACATCTCAGTGGTCTTTATTTAAGTTTAATCAAAGAATAGATTATTCTTTTCACATGACCAAAGGAAAATATTAGTCTCTAAGACTAATCAGAGGAGACTCCTCCAGCCAGGAACTGTGGAGAAGATGCAGTGCTGAGCTGGAAAAATGCGAGCTTTTTAATGTGTGGTTAATTTGCTAAAAATATTGTTGTAAACATAAGAATTTTTTTCCTTTTATCTTTCAGTGAAAAACAGATCCAACAGTAAGATACTACAAATTATCTGATATTTTTTGTCCAACTTATGTTTGAGTACTTTGTCTTAACAGATTTCTAAAATAATTTATAATTGAGCAGTACAAAACAACATTTAGCCAAGAGAAAATACAGCTTAAGATGTTGATTTAATTCCATTTGCTTTCCCTTAAAGAATAATGGGAAACCTCACAGAACACATTTTATTTGGAAAGAGCCTGAAGCAAGGCTTTTTGGCACACAAAAATGTGTGTCATTTTAGTCCTTTCTGACACCTCTTGTGTATATAAATATAATGAAAACCTAGTAAAAGGGAGAAAAACTACTTACCTTGACTGTAAAATTAGGGATCAGCCTTAGAAAATCCTGTGACTGGACTGATTTAGTGTTGGGGTGCTAGAAAATCTAGATTAATTTATTTCTCTTTCTGACTTGCTGTGTTATTCTCACCAGATCACTTAATCTCTCTCCTTCTATATCTTTTGTCCTCTTAGATTGAGTTTTTCTCCTTTGTTTTTTTACACAGTCCAGCCCAGAATGAGAAATCAGGATCTCTGGCTACTCTTGTAGTGCAAGAAGTTATGGCTTGTTGCTTCTCATTTAAAACTATTTGAGACATTTGTAGTTTATGTAACCCTAAAGTAAAGGTATTACAATTGAAATAACTTTTATTTTAGAATACTTGTGAATTTAGTCTAATTTACATGAATCACCTTTATTAAATGAGCCACATAACAAAAACTGCGATGTCACAAACAGAAAGCTTATGACTTCAAGCGCTGAGTGATGAACGGGCAGAATGAGTGTATAACATTGAGTGAATATAGTATTGAAGGCAAACACAGGAAAAACTTGTCAGAGCGAAGTGAGAGATTGCATAAATAAGGGCTTACGCAGCCAGGAAGTCTTGAATTTGAGATACTCAGTTAACCAGTATCTTTTTGCAAGCTAAAATCAGTTTATTCTTTTGATACTGACAGCCTGATCCATAGTCGGGCTTCTACCACGCTGTTGTGTTTAGATGGCATTTTGGAGCCATACATTTTCTGCTTCTTTTAATGTGTCTTTGTGACCTGTCACACACTTTCTGAGGTAGAGCAATCCACGCAGACATTCCCATAACTCTGTTATGCATGTTCTGGTTTTGTATGCATTCTCCAATTATAGATAACCTGTCCAAAGAGCCTCCTGGATGTAAGTCACTGCCACCTCAAGCAAGTACTTCATAGAAATACTTTTCATAGCCTTATCAAGCACTGCTTTAGAAATGGTAAAGGAATCAGTTTTCCCACTATATATTTTGCTTGTTTAGGGTCCTCCCTCCTAAATCCAGACGTGAAAATTGTCATTGCCTTTAGAGGGAGTCAAGCATGTCCAAGGGGTGTTTCTTTGAGACATGTAAGCTTGAAAGCTCTATGACATTTGTTTTAGCTTTGTGTTTATCTGGTGCAAGGGTTTATCTTGTCCCTCTCTATGCTGGCAGATGGGAACTGTGACAGTAAGCCCACCATATAGCCTAAATGGAGTTTACAGTCTGATACAGCTGCATAAGAAGAAGCTGTGATATCAGTCAGCATTCATAAACTGTACATAAACAGATTCCTTGAATTGCCACAACTGTTCCTGTCTCTTGTCTATTGAATAAGCACAGTTGTGTCCTGGCAGCAGGAGGCCTCATGCAATGTGCTCTTCCACAAGGTAAACTCTGTGATTTTTTTCAGCTGGGAGGTCTCCGTGTGGAACTCCAGCTAAGTCAAAAGCACAGTAGTGTTGGGGATTCATTGGAAACAGCCAATTTAATCCCTCAGCTAGTGCAAGTATGTTTTGTTCAATTTTGTCAAGGAATCCAGGCTTATAAAATGACCTTATAATGGGTTTTGAGGAATTGTTTACATCAGAGAATCAAGAGAGATGAAAAACAGAGAGGGTCACTCTTCAGAAACAGGCTGCATACAGGAAATGGGAAACGTATGTGTCAACTTTGCTTCCAAGTTCCGACACTGACATGAAAGAAGACATAAAGAAGGCCATTTCAGGGAAAAAATTTCCACTAGGATAGGTTGAATCACACATGGCAGCTAAGAGAAGGCAGCATTTTTGAAGCATGGATAATAGTTCTATTGTTGCAATTTCTGCTTAGGATAAGCTTAAAAACAGTGCAAGGGTTTCAGTTCCCTCTTCAGGACAAGAAGATGAGAGATTGCACTCTTGTCTTTCTATTTTGGATAAAGCGAAGCTCTCAGCCTGATGTGGAACTAGGCGTAGCATTTCACTTGCTTTTAATTAAATTGAACCCATCCATTAGTTGCAAGTGCTCTGTCACTGCAGTTCATGAGATTGTTTTTTATTGTACTCAGTGGTATGCAGAGGACAGGAATATTTTCCCACAGCTATATGGAATGATCAACCGTACGTTCCCACTTTTTTAAGTAACATGTTGCAATATTTTTAAAAGAAAAAAGAAAGTTTTATGTTTTGAAAATAATGTTAAATCTCAATTCTGATTTATTTCCACATCTTTACCACTGAGCTTGAGAAAAAATTTGAACTGCTTATATGCCTTCTCATTTCACACTGAATTTGTAAGAAGTTTCCAAATAATAATGGTAAACTTGGCAGGAATAAATGTAGACCAAATGGTGTAATCCCCTCAAGGAAGCATAATTCTCTTATGAAGTATTTACAATAGCAAGCTTGGAAATCCAACAATAGGTTATATTGTTAATAGGTTGTTTATGACATCTTTAATTGACTGATTCATTCTTAATGGTAACAGATTTAGTCACCTAACATTCTTCATGTGGCAGGCAGTTCAATGTCCACTGTTGCTTTATGAATCACCTCAGGTAGCAGAAAGTATTGTTCTGACATAAATCAATAAATAGGACCTTGCAAAGTTAAGAACTTCCCTGAAATGTAGCTGAACTTTCTGATGCTCCCTTCCTGTGACCCTCCAATAACCCTTATCTCCCCTGCCTTCATGACCCTTTAATGTTTCCCTTCATCATTCTAAAGAGCTTGGCTACTTCCCAACTTGGATTCATCCAACAGGCCACCCTCCTTGGAAACTCTCCCAGTCTTTGAAAGGGCCTTGCAGTAGAGTAGCCTCAATGCTAGTTTGCAAATTTAAATTTTACATAGTGTTGAACCACTCACCTAACTGGATCACGTGCGCAGCCTGGTTGAAACTGGCAAACTCCTGCAACTGTAATTTGTGGTACAAAGTGACTAGACTTCTGTAAATGTAAGATCAAAAAATTTAGACCTTCTGAAAAAAAAAAAAAGGGGGGGGGGGAGGGGCTGTGGGAATTACAAAAACAGT
>NW_010143062.1:42872-45111 GCF_000699245.1 Pterocles gutturalis
TTGGGAATTGTACAAATAGCTTTTGTAATAGTTTCTACCCAGTTAGCAAAGTTTTTTTGCATTAAGGGAACATTGCTGGTGAGGGCAAAAGTTATTTATTTAAAACAGGATAGCACCAGTTTGAAGCCAGCTAGCTGCCTAAGTATTATTAATCACTAGTGTCCAAACTGCTTGTAACCTTTGCTTCTCTGTTTTTTTGTAGTATGCTTTTCCACTGGATATTTCACAATTATACCTTGTGTAAGAGTCAGACAAAACAAAAAGGTTTTTTGATATCTGCACCAAAAAGTCCTGTGCTAAACTTCTGTGTATCCTTTAATGTACACTGTACACTGCTGTGGTAGATCCAGCCATGAGAGGATGCTACAGCCTTGTACTTTACCATATTTTTCCACAAACTGCTACTATCTAATAGAGTTTTAGAGGTATTGACTTTGAGTGCGAAGTATAATGTCCCTCAAGAACTTTATTTTTGACAACTAACTGCAACGTACTTGTTCACAGAGATTTGTTCCAGTACAAATCACAGATTGGCTCTGATGGTCTTCACATCTTCCAATTAGTGTACAAACAAATCTGAGCTTCACAGGAGATGTTGTAAAATGAGAAAGTGTCACAAGTGTCCTTGGAATATGCAATGTTGTGAATATTTTAGGAAGCAGTGTGAATGCAGCAATCTGAACATCTTTGTGTGCCTGGCAAGAGGATGACTAAACATGTGAACCTGGGGACAGCTTGTTTAAGGACACGTTGCCCATGTCCTTAAGCTATCCCCTGCAATATTTATGAGAGACTAGAATCACCTCAGTGCTTCTCAGTAGCACAGGCAAAGTTTAGGTTTGTCAGCTCAAAGGTCATGACAAAACTGTGTCCTCGCCCGTGGGTGTAGTAAAATTCAGCCCCTGAGTTCAGAGGGGGGAGTGATAAAGGTGAAAAGGCTGTGAATGGCAGCAGAGACTCGCATGGTGACATGGCAAAAGAGCAGTCCAGAGCAATCTATGTTGGTTGATGGCAGCAAAGAAAGTGATGTAAGATGGGTCAGTGGGATCTCTGGGTTCATAAGTTTGGGAGTTAGGAACCCCCTGAAAGTTTGGATGGGTTGAGACAAAGTTTGAAATATTCGGTAAGGAGAAGGTGACTCTTAGGTCAGAGGAAGAGCTGCCAACTCCAAAGCAGTGGCCGCTATGCCTTGAACCTATCCTTGGTGGCAAAATAAGCAGTCATCAGTGTTTCTTCTATTGTAAAGTAAGCAATGGTGACCTTGCTGTACTTGGCAGTTGCCTGTCTATGCAATCTCTTGCTTGCTTATGACTAAAGCCAGCCTGCTAGTTATTTTGTGTTCTTGCAAAAAAACCCCAGTAACCTCTACTGTAACGTGCTTACAGTCTGAATTTTATTTTCTGATCCTTGGAGGACCAGCACAAAGGCTTGTCTCTGTGAGAAATGAACATTTAAGTGAGACAATGCAAAGCTGTCTGTATACAGAGGTAGACTGAAAATTGAAAAACTGAAATGTAGTTAGCACTGTCTTCTTGAGACTAAATGAGCACATTGCCCTTAGCTTCTCCTCATATGGCATGTGCTTCAGCACCCAAAGCACCTCAATAGCCCTTATCGATAAACTTAGTCCCTTTATCAATATCTCACCTGTACTGTGAGAATCAAGACTGTTCAGAGAATTTGAGATACCACCTCACAAGTGCAGAGTAAATAATTTCCTTCAACCTACAAACTGGGAACATTTTCCATGCTGACTGTTCCTTTGGAGATTGGACATTAACATTCCTCCACTAAGGGAGTTACTTTCATCTCTCTTGAGACAGGGAAATTATGTTTAACTATCAACATAAATGGTTTAGAAATTAAAGACTCTGTTAGAAATATCAGTTCTGTCAATAACTGAAAATAAAGCACTTTGATTATACTTAAAATCTAGTGTATTTCAGCAGTTTCAGTTTGTGCAAACCCATCTTCTTTCACGTCCTTCATGACTTTACACCCTCTGAGACTAGAATTTCAGATTTACATTGTTAGCTGATCATTAGGGGTAGGACATATTTGATGTTATTTGTCTGCTGTTTGAAAATATAGCAGTTTATAAGGTAAATTAATCCTTGTGATAAACCACTGGTTGATAACCTTAACAAGAGAGATGGTGTTTATTAATATGTACTGATTTAATTTGTTTCAGGGTCATGTAAAACCAAAAGGTAAAGAAAAACCACACAGAAACTTTCTT
>NW_010143062.1:45142-48297 GCF_000699245.1 Pterocles gutturalis
CTACGGAAACGGCCAATAGGTGCAGGTTGACAGATTTGAAGTCCTAGTGTATTCTGGGCCATGAAACTGAGTGAAGAAGATAGAGCGTCATGCTGAATAACAGGCTTTCCCAAGCCCTTTATGTGTAGGAGAGAGAGAAGTTTCTTGAAACGTTGTACGCTTCATGGAAACAAATGTCAAGAAAAAGAATGTGAACAAAAGCAGTAACACTCTGCCAAGTGCTGGAAGGACCCCTGCTAGTGTCTCTATCATCTTGCCTTCAGAGCAGGTTTCACCATCTAACGTGTCAGATCTTCCCAGAATTTTGCCCAAAGTAGTACATCTAGAAGCTGGACCCCAGAAAAGTCGACCGGGCACTGCAATAATATCAAAACCGTCAGATTCTTCAAACATGTCTCAGACTCCACTGAATCGGCCTGTCATCCCACCAAGAAGACCTTGCTTCACAGTATGCTATATCTGTGGCAGGGAATTTGGGTCACAGTCTATTTCTATACATGAGCCCCAGTGCCTAGAGAAGTGGCGTATTGAAAATGATCAGCTACCAAGGCATCTCAGAAGAGCGGAGCCCAGGAAACCTGAGGTCCTTACTGGTGGTTCCTGTACAATTACAGCTGAAAATGAGGCAGCTTATCAGAGTGCTCAAGCCCAGCTCCTGCCCTGTGGAAACTGTGGCGGAACCTTCCTTCCTGACCGTCTCTTTGTACACCAAAAGAGTTGCAGAGAAGGTAGCAGCAGTGTGGGACTGTCAAGCTCTAGCCCCCATAAATCTGGTAAAGGCCCAAGCTCTGGGTCTGGCTCAGCAAATTATGATCCATCTAAGACATCTCAAGGAAAGAGCAAGGCTGCATCAGCTGTATTACACAAGGTAAATTGCTAAACTCGTGCTGTATGAAAGGGTGTGGATGCATTTTGATGCTAGGCACTCCAGGGGAGACTAGATTCCCACCAAATTTAAAATAACTTTCCTTCAGAAGGACCTTTTGGCTCTGCAAATGTTTCTCTGCTGAATAGTAGGTAAAAGAAAGGGGAATACTATGTGTGTAAGGGAAGTTACTTATTCCTATTTCTTTTGATTTTCCTGTCTAAAGGCAGTAGTTGGGCTCTCGGACTCTGTGGTTCTGTGAGAGTTATGTCCCCAGAAGGGACCATTCTGTGCTATAGCTCCCTAGGAAGTTCTGTTGAGCAGCTTAGGCAAGCTTTGATTGTTGTATGTTCTAGCAGATATTAGGTATTTTTATTTAGTTAACATGAAATACAATGTTTCATGATCCTGTAAACACTCCAGTGATTTTCATTTTTTACCATTATTCTTAAACTTGGCGTGGAACATGAGTTTACTGAGGACTGCATGTTCAAAGGCAGCAACTCAGAGTATAACAACAACAAAATAAATAAGACTGAACATGTCTTTCCACTGAATTTGATTGAAGATCCAAGAATAAAGAAGCTGATTCACATTATCCAAAAGCTACACAAAGTTTTGGAAAATGGTATATTTTTTCTGCACTTGTTTCTGCACAATCTGTCTTTTGTCCAGGAGTTCTGTAAAAAGATAGATGTCTAAATTTAGGCCCAGTGTCTAAAATAAAAGGCCTACATTACTTCTGAAAATGGGATTTAGCTTTCTCAGTTACCAAAGGAATGCAGTGCTATGTAGAGCATTTCTAAAAACATTTTAAAAGTCAGAGCATGCTGTGTTTCAGTTTTCCAGCTGCTGAATAAAATGGAGATAATAGCATTACTGTCACAAACATGAGAATAAAGACAATGTGGGTCATTTTTATATTAAGCTATTTGAGGCCAGTATTTGACAGATATTGGCAAATTAGGTCCATTCCTCAGGTCTTTTATCAGCAAATTTCAAATAACCAGCAAATAGTTCAAAGTGCTGCACAGGTGCATCTATAGGAAGGGAGATGTGTTACTCTACATTGTATCATTTACCAAAGAACTGGAATTGCTGTAAAGGTCACTGTTCCAATGAAAGGCATGGATGTGAAGCAGAGGTTTTTGTCCATCACACAAAATTCTGTATGTTTACAAAAAGAAGGGGGGGGGGGCACAGAATGTCCATAGTTATAATGTCACCAAAAAAACAAGTTTAGAGTGTGGTTTGGCATTGAGAGTGTATCTGTGAAAATATTGCCTTCTTGCACATGTCTGCTCCCTGCATGGATACAGCCACATCTGCTGACTTGTTGAACAACAACGTTATTACCACTTTTTACTTCTGTGAGCCAGAATGAAATGTGTTCAAATCTTTTCTTCCTTCTGTGTGAACAACAGGTTTCCTCATTTACTTCCAAGTGGTTACAGTTCGTCAGCTGCAGCAGAACTAATGAGGCTGTACAGCTTGCTGTTTTTAATTGAGTCGGAGGGACTTTATTATTAACAATGACTTTCAGGAAGGGATGATGGATTTTACCTCTCTGAGGTCCTTTATTTTATTGTTTTTAGAGCTGTCCTTTTGTACAGAGGTACGCATTAAAGGCAGAGATAGGAGTGGAAAGACTGAAAGAAATACCCAGTGATCCCAGGGGCTGTTCAGGACTGGCAGACTGCTTCTAAGAAGTGATCACAGGAAGCCCCTTTCCATAAGTTTAAATTCTGTTTGTAAGGGTCTCTACCTACAGTTGAAAGTTTTGAAAAGTCCACACATCAAAGGCTGTTGAAAAGCACTAAGCTCATGGAAGGACAGCAGATTCTCTATGAACAGGGACAAAGTCTGGGTCTCCCCTACAGTCTTCATCTTTTTCTCCAGCATATGGTTTTAATTTTGCTCACCTTACTAGCTGCTCAGCTGCTTATTAATTCTGTTAAAAAATACCAGTAGTGGAGTGAAATGTCAGCCTGCTTTGGTCCTGGCAGGAAAGCATTTGGAGCAGTCTCTGTCTCATTTAACAGGCCTACTCACTGTGACAATTATTTACGTACCTGTTTAAAATCCTCATTCAGCGAAACATCAGAGGGAATGAATAACTGAAAAAAAAGCCCCAACTCTTATATAAGTGTATTTAAGAACTGTAATGTTACTGTCAAATTAATTTATGCAATGAAAGATGTCCTAGATTAAAAAGAGGGATTTTCTTAATTTTAAAAACAAAGATCTGACTGACTTGGTGATACACACAGAATCACAGAATGTTAGAGAT
>NW_010143063.1:0-5249 GCF_000699245.1 Pterocles gutturalis
GCGGCGCTGCTGCTGCTCTGTCCAGCCCTGAGGCTGCAGGAGCCAGGCTGCCCCCCCTCTCCCCTCGTCCTTTCCCCAGGCGGCTGCACAGCAGCAGCTCCCGAGGCTGCAGAGTCCTGCGGTGCCTGGATGTGCTGAGGCTGCAGAACATAACTCCAAATGGCAAAGGGAAGACTTTTTATAGCTCGTCAGCTCCAGCGATGGGGCAAGGCTGTGTCTGAAAGCAAGATGTGCTGCCCACCCTCCCCCCCCCAGGTCAGACTCGGGACCTTCAGCTGTGAGGGGCTGCAGGGGCTCGGGCACTGCCAGCAGCACGCCGTGTCAAAGAAACCCACATAAGGAGGGATGCACAAAGCATTTCCACAGCTAAATGCAAATCCAAAGCACAATTCTGGATCTTGCTGCAGCTCCAGGCAGATGCTGGCAGGAGTTTAGCAATCCAAGGTGAGAGACTGTGTCCGGGGGGGAGAGCGCAGAAACCCTCTCTCCTGTACGAGCCTCACGTCCAAACGCTTGAGCCCTGGGATTCCTGAAGCACTTCAGGACAAAGGGAACGAGAAGTTGTGCCAGCCCTGCAGGAACATGCTGGACTTCCTTTATCTTCCATCCAACCTCAATAAAGTTCCTCATTAGAGGAAGCCGATGCTGGCTACTTTCCGCACGATAAGTCAGTTGAATTTAAAGGTCGTAGGGTGCCTAGTGAGAAAGTGTGTCTAATAAAAGGCACAGAAACAACTGCAGAGCCAGCAGATTAAATTCCCCTACCAAGAGGCTGAGCAGAGGGCTAACAGTCCTGGAAAGGTCACTCGGTACGAGATGCATTTCAAAGAAAGACAGGGACAAGGCAAGGCTGGGAAAAGCAGCTGGGAAAAGATGAATAAAAGAACACAGCATGTCCCCAGAAGCTGAGACATCAGAGAAGGGGAGGCCTGGGGTACACGGGGCACAGTGGGGTCCTGGCCCGGCTCCTGCAGACCCCAGGTAGAAGCGTGAGGAGCCTGTACCCTGTTCAACACTGCAGCCTCAACCCTCTTCAGCCCTACAGCCAAGCTCTAACGCTGGAACCGCTGCTGAGAAAAAGCAAGTGGGACACTGAGTGATGTTGTGACAGAACAGTGACCTGCAGGGACATTCTTGCTGTTTCTGGGACAGCACGGAGGGGTGCAGAGCCAGGAGGGAGCTGACAGTCCCTGTTCTGCACTCTCAGCAAGTCCAGCAGGCACCAACCCAAAGACAATGATGCACCGGAGCCACAGATCAAAGAGTGTGTCTTCCCTCTCCTCTCCAAGTTTATTATGATTTTAAACGTTCGTCAATTACACTGCTAGTCAGAGCCCCAGTGGTGCTAGGACCCGGAACGGGAGTGCACAGCGAGGCCTGCAGCAGCTCTGGCCTGCCAGCCCTGCCAGGGATCAGTGAACTGCCGGACACGCTGGCCTGAGCAAACACGAACAGAGCGAGCCAGCACCAGAGAGGCAAGTTTCAAAGGCACAGCACGAGGCACGAGACCTCTGTCCTCTCCTGGGATGTTGGAGGGCTCCTTGTACCCCTTCGTGGATCACACGTCCATCGCTGCCCCTCATGCTAGCGGGCAGTTTCCAGCACCCTCACAGGAGGGTCTGCAGGGAAAGGGAGCGTGGAACCTGCTTTCTCAGCTCCTATGAAGCCATGTAGAGGCAAAGACAGGGCTAAGGCACAGACGGGCTGAGGCAAGCCAGAGAGAAGGCAAGAAGCTGCTGTGGATCATTCATCTAAAAGCAACATGACCCAACCGCTTTGTCAGGTACGCTGCCAAGGGCCACACACCCTGCCAGCTGCTCAGAAAGCCTTTGGGGCAGTTGGTCCCTGCATTGCCAAAGCCAGCCAGAGGACAAACCGATAGGAGGGAGAATGGCTGTCCGGGGACACTCAGCGGGCATGGAATTAGCACAGGCAAATCTGTGACAACAGGGGAATTCCCCGGCTGCAGGGGCCACGTTTGATTCCAAAAGCAAAAAATCTAAATGAACAAGCTCTGAAGCCTCACTCTGGGGCTGGCCTCGCACACAAAGCATCGGCCATAGAATTTGGCAGGAGGAGCTGGCGGTGGCTGGGGAAGCAGCACATGGACAGGAGGCAAAGAATGCTAATTTCTGTGCTGGTGCTTCTTAGAAAGAAAGAGTGATTCTCAGCCCCTTTGAAATGCCCAAGGAGCTTCACTCGTCCTGGTGGAGCCTGTCAGGGAACTGTGGCCTCTCCACGAGACAGTTAAGCCAAAAGCAAGTGGGAAAGGGCTGGTATCATGCAAAGTCTCCCCGTGGGGCTAATGGCAAAGCTTGTCCTCGCAGGCTGTGCCTCCTGCACGGTCCGTATTGACCAAGATGACCCAGCAGAGTCCCTCTGAGAACTGAATCCATCACAGCGAGAGAAATTGAAAGGAGGAAGACGCTCAGCCCCGCTCCGGGCAGACCCTAGACAGCAGCGGAAGCTAAACAAGCCCTTCAAAGAGAGAGGGAGACCAGCAGGTACCTCTGTGCAGACGCCAGGCTCAAGCTGGCAGTGTCCAGGGCTGAGAAGGGGAACCTCTGCCCTTCTAGCACTCCGCAAAGGCTCCCAGGAAATCCGGACTCCTTACAAAGCTGTAGCATCAGAGCGAGTTGGTGCGGGCAGGAACTCTGCGCTCACCTCGGCGGGATCAGTGGTGCTGCAGGCAGAGCCCACCTACATGTGCTCAGGGTGGTTCTGGAGACACTTGATGACATCGGTGACAGGTTTGCCCTCGTAGCAGATCTGATACACCGCTGTGAAGAGGGGGAACCTGCGGGAAGACGAACAAAGTCACCTCTTGCCTTGTCACCACAGCTGGCAGGGTCAGAGCACCTCAACTTCTGTTGTCACATGTGGGACCACTGGGCAAGATCTGGTGGGACAGTGACACCGTCCCTCATCCATTCCTGCCCAGCTGGTTTGACGTGGGAAGTGCAGAGATTCACCTGAACAGCAGAGACACTGCGGGTGGGTTTCCCCTCCCACAGCTGCAGGAAAGGTCCCAGCCCCACCCCAGGAGAGCAGACAAGGGGGATGACAACACTCACTTCTCCACCGCGTTCTTGCTTTTCAGGATGTGGTGCAGCTCAGCAGATGTCTGGGGACCCTGCAGCTTCTGCCCGTTCAACATCTCCTTCTCCAGCTGCTCAATAGACTGAAACGACCCAACAGTGAGGGAGCTGGACCCTGCAGCCCCCTCTGCTGCCCCACGTCCCTTCCCTGGAGCCAGGCTGTGGCACTGGGTGAACGGGGGCAGGATGCCATGGTGCTAACTGGGTTCATGTCCTTGCCTGCTCCACAGGCTGACACAGATATCAGGGTTGCCTGCTCCCAGCTCTGCCTACCTTCCCAGTCTTGGCGAAAGCCTCGGCCACCTTGCGGTTGCGGCCACCGTAGCAGGTAGTGATGAGGTCGGCGACCCCGCAGCTCTCCAGGAAGGTGGAGGTGGTGACGGGGCCCTTACAGAAGAGCTTGGCAAAGCCAATCATCTCCATCAGTCCCAGACGGATCACGGCAGCCTTCGTGTTGTCTCCGTAACCCAGCCCATCACAGAAACCAGCTCCTACAGCCACAATATTCTGGAAAACAACAGCAGCGTGGAGGGATCTGTTCCCAACGGAGCTCAGGGCTTTGCTGTGTCCGTGAGCTGCCTGTGTGATCCCAAACACAGGCTCCTGCCTGTCCCTGCCTGTGCCAGTGATCGTCATCCCTCCGAGCAGCTGAACAGGGCACAGCCACTGTTCCCTCCAAAGTCTGGCCTTCGCCCCAACGGTCTCAGCAAACCACGGTGTGATATCCAACTAATTAATTGTTAATTCAGCTCGCAGCCTCCTCGCCAGAGCTCCCTGCAGAGCCCTAGAGAACCACAGGCTCTGCTAAACCAGACCTGCGAACCCCGCTGAGCGGCTCACCCACCTTGAGAGCCCCACAGATCTCTACGGTGTCGGCATCCTGCACCACCGTCACGCGGAAGTTCGGCGTCTGCATCAGCTCCTTCAGCATCTGCCCACTCTTCGTGTTCTTGCAGCCTGAGGAGACAAAGGAAAGGAGGAAGATGATGGAGGGAGACCCTAAGGTAGGACCATGCCACTCTCCTGCCCAGCGGTGTGTTCCTGCAGCGCAGCCCTTGCAGCTGGTGCAGCGGGAGGAACCACCAGCCCGACTGGTGGATGGGCAGACGCATGCAGTGCCGAGCACGCGTTACCTGGCAGATCAGCAAGCTTCAACCTGGGAATTCCCAGAAGATGAGGACAACTGCAAGTGCTGTGTCAAGCAGGACAGAAATGACAAGCCCAGAAGATTAGAGGCAGATTCAAAGGTTACAAATTGGGGTTTAGAGCCTGCTGTTCTCCCTGCACTGTCCTATGCGAGAGCGATTCTGTGTGCTCACAGCGACAGCACGCTCTGCGTGTCCCTCTCTGGTCTCTGTAGCGTCCTGCGCAGCATGTTTGCTTTTGTTTAAAATACAGACGCTTTGAATCTCATAACTTCTAACCCAGAGAACTGTTCTGTTGGTTTTGGCTGCTGTGCGTGATTCACAAACAGCGTGGAGGATGTCAGGAACAGGCACCAGATGGACTTTCAAGCAGCCCTGGCTGGCAATGACACGAGATCCAGGTGAGCATCCCTTGAAGCCCAAGGAAATGAAGGTAAGAACTCTATTTCGAAAGGACCTCTTGGTGTCCATCCCTTTCCTTTGTGCCAGGCAGACTGCCTGATGCTCAGTGTCCGTTGCTGGCAGGAACTTTTAGACACACAACTCCATTTTTAATGAAGCGAGCAATCACATTGTAAACCCTGTGCATGAGTTCATCCAGCTCCTGGGGAGTCTCGCTGCCTCCGCAGGGAAAAAGGGCCGGCTCACCCTCGGCAGCAGTCATCTAAGCCGCTCCATGCTCACCCCTTTGCCTCTTCCTGCTCATCAAAACCGAAGGCTGCTAATGAGGAGGGATGTTGGCTCCTTACCGATGGTTGTTTCACAGAATTTCTCGTCTGCCACTTCATTAGCAATGTTGGCCCCCATGAGGACGCTCATCTCTATTCCCAGTTTCTCATGGATAATGTCTGAGATCAGCCTCAGCCCATCTGGTCCTTCATCCACCCCCTGAGATACAACCCGGGACAGAGATGAGCACCTGCCCCCCCGAAACCTGGCCCCACCGGCCCCAATCCCCTCGTTCCCTGTGCTGCAATGCTCCCACTCTCATCCCAACAGCCCCCCA
>NW_010143064.1:0-11584 GCF_000699245.1 Pterocles gutturalis
TGCAAGATCATAAGATTTCTTTATGATTTATATGCTACTAATATAAGTTTCTGCAGTACTTGTATTCATTTCATGTCATATATCATTGCCCTGAATGCTAAGCAGTTATGATTTGTATGCTACTAATATAGGTTTCTACAGTACTTGTATTCATTTCATATCATATATCATTGCCCTGAATGCTAAGCAGTATGTATTTTATCGCCCGTGTAAACTACGCAGCTACAATGATTTATTTTGTATATATTTCTTGGAAAAGTAGCAAAACTTTATTAAACTAAAAAAACCCCAAAGCAAACAAGCCACAAAATCCTGTATGCTACTAATATAGGTTTCTACAGTACTTGTATTCATTTCATATCATATATCATTGCCCTGAATGCTAAGCAGTATGTATTTTATCGCCCGTGTAAACTACGCAGCTACAATGATTTATTTTGTATATATTTCTTGGAAAAGTAGCAAAACTTTATTAAACTAAAAAAACCCCAAAGCAAACAAGCCACAAAATCCTTGAAATTATCATGTGCAAATTTTGTGGCATATTTTCCCAGAAAAAACCAATTGCATGTTCCTGAATATTTAATCTTTTAAAAGTGTCATAGACAAAGCCAAGTAGTTAAGTGACATTTGGATTATAATTATGAAATGCTGTGCAGCATAAAAAGTGTGGTATTGTTTTGGTGTACTGTATCCAGGTACCTCAAAAGTCTTGCATGTATGCATAACTGCTGTGAAACCTATGCCCCTGTGTAAGTCTTCTGGGACTGAAACATGAATAACTAAAAATTAGTTAGTGATTGTGTTGTTAATGTTTTCAAAATGAAGAAGGGCTTAATATTGCTTTGCTTGAAGGTATTAATGGCCACTGTTATGCAGGGTGTATTTTTTGTATGTTTACAACACTGGTTAAAGTTGATGGATATAGTAACCTCTTTCATTTACGGTAAATAGAAAGAGCAATTAGGTGCTGCTTTGTGTGGTGATGGATGAAACAACAGCACGTTGGTACCCAAGGCAGTGAGCTGAGCAAAACTAATGAGCAACTGAACTGAATGGACGAGGGTTTTCCTGCAAATTAATTGCAGACTCTGGTTTGACTGGTTGATGCTATATCCCTCCATATTTTTGAGAAGTAAGAATTGAGGAAAAATCCTGCAGAAAGGGAGAGAGGCAGTGTTTAGCCTGGGAGAAAGCCAAGAGCAAGAGCTCCTAATGGGAATAGCACTTCCTGGGAAAGCAGTGTGTATTTCTGAACAGAAAACAGATTCCCTTTTTTTTTTTTTTTTTTTTTTTTTTGGTAAAGAAGCAGAACTGTACCAAAGAAACACTTGATCTGTCTCAGCTTGTTTTCTTCTCATTGGGAAGCAACTGAGCTAGCTAGACCTCCCCCTGTCTTTGTGCAACCCCTTGGGGATGGAGAAAAGGAAGCAACACACTGAAACGTGAAATGGGTTTTTTTAATTTGCATTTACACACGCCACAACCTAGACCAGGCTTCTGTGGTAGGCATGGTGGGAATCGGGAGGGTTCATCAAAGGTGAGGGTGTTTATGGTTGGATTTCAAGTCTTACAAACAAAGCTACTTGTTTAGATTATTTATGGTAGTTAGAAGCAACACCAATGCACTGTGAGTGGAGCCTGAGTGAAGCTGGTGGCTTGATTCATGTAGGGCTCGGTAGGCACATTAAAAATGATGTACAATAGCATTTCAATGTTATTATTTTACTGATACTGCTGAAAAATAGATGCAAGAATTTCCAGGATGAGGACGTAAAGGGTTCGCTGCAGGGGAAAACAGTCTCAAAGGACTTTTTCTGACATTGATGACAGCAAGTTGGACGCTTGGGATTTATGGTAACCTCCTGATAACAAGATAATGCCTTGGGGAAGTGGGCTAAAAATTGCCAACATACACTTCGTTAAAGAATACTGAAGTGTGTGAGTCATCAGGGATTAAATACAGAACAGTATTCGTTTTCAGACAGCAACTCATCACTGCCCACCAGATAGATTTAATGTTTACCCTATTGTAAGATTTTCTTCTTTACTCATGGATTTGAGAACATCTTGTTCACTACAATTTAGTCACAGATGTGTCCTGGTACAATGACTACAAAAGTCCAGTTGGAAGAGGCTGTATCTGTTGATATTCATGTTGCAACATGATTTTTTTTAAAACTATTTTTTATAGGAGTCATTGTTATGAAGTGTTAAGCACTTGTGAATGTTAGGCTGTTCTTGTTTGTTCCTTCAAACACGTCATTGAGGGGGAAAATTGTTTAGAAGTGTATAATATTTTGCTTTTTCTATAGAGTGGTCTGTCTTGACTGGTATATTGTTGTATCAGCGCATACAGGTGCTCAGTTCAGTTGTGACTGTATGTGCACACAGACCTCTACGGCAGGTTTTCCCATTGTATTTGTATGATTTATCTTGATTTCTATTTACATGATTTTTCTATTTATATGAATTCTCTTCCACTAGTGGTGGAATAACTCCAAAACTTTAGGGTGAATAGTCCAGAGATGCCTAAACCTGGGGGTAGAACTCTTGAAAGAATGTTGTGATCCCAATAATGAAACAGAGAAAGACCTGCTTTGATCTGACAACTGGTATAGATTTTTGTTCAGGATAAGGAAAATGGTGTTATACTCAAAGTATACTCACTGTCCCTTTCCTAGGAGAAGGAGGCTGTAGAATAGGACAGCCTTCTCGTGTATTTCTCTGTACCCTTCTTGTGAATTTCTCTGTACTCTTCTAGTGAATGGAAAGGAAAAGAAACTGCTGCTGAGGGATGTATGTACTGTATGTACTGTTTGTCTAAATGCTGAAAGTTAACCTGACCAAAGTATTCAATCCACAAAAGGATTTCAGGATAAATTGCTTCAGGGTGCTGGAGGGAACTAGAAGGAACAGTGATTTTGTGGTAGCTGGCTTTGTTTGAAAAGCAAGAAAATGCTACTTCAGGATAATACTGGATTTCTTCCTTTTTAATAGCAACAACATCAGCTGTCTTACCTTCCTTTCTGTGCTTGCATTTGCCTATATTTTCCATATGAAGTCGTGCCACACATTTTCCACATGAAGTCATGCCGCAGCTCCATCCCCTGAACCCTCCAGCCAGCACGTGTGTCCCAAGGGTGGGCAGGGATGGATCCTCACCCTCGTGTGCAGCCCGTCTGACAGGAGCATTGACCTATGAGAAGATCAAGGCCACAGAATTCAGGAAGCCCTGGGCAGTGCCGGTTTGCTTTGAGCTCTGCCACGTAGGGAGATATTGCAGAACAGTAAGAGGAGAGATTTTCATTACCAGGCTACAAGAAACCTTATGCATGTCTTCAAGAAGAAAAACCCTAAAGGCAGGCACTCAAAAAGGCAGTCATCTATTGCAGAGATGATTTTTTGGGTACCCATTCCCCTCGTATGTGTAAATTCTGAATATCCCCCCCCAAAGTATAATATTTAGGTCTGACTTCAGAATGCTGGAGACAAAGTCGAGGCTGTAGGCCAAAAATCCCATCTGGTCACTCTGCCCTCACTGGGCTGCAGTGAGGAGCTGGCAAGGCTGATCCGTGAGGATCTGCAGGCTGGGTGGGTTTTACACGGAAGCAGAGCAGAGCCTGATCTCTACTCCCGTAGCTGCAGTTTAATAGCATCGCTCAGTGGTGTAAGTGACTGTGTGGGAGGCTGTGGGGCTCCTGGGGTCAATCTGGTTTAATATGTTTTGGCTGTGCGGTGGCCATCCCAAGCAGACTGCACGGGGAGGAGGGAGTGTTGCTGAAAAGTTAAATTGTACGCATGGAAGCCGTAAGATTTGAGTGAGATTTCACGGGTAACAGCCATTGCTCAGTACGTGTTCCTGCTTCTGGGGGCTTGAAACAAATCCTCCCATCCTCCACAAAACCTTGATATAGATGAGATGCTGCCTGTTACTACAGCTAAATATTATTCCTTCAGCAGAGCATTGGAGGGGGTAAAAAGCAAAATATGTTGGATTTGGAGCAAATTTTTGGTGTCCTAGCTTGAACCGCATCTGTTGGACCATGGAAGGTGGCCCTCCACTCCCAGTGGTGCCACCTTACATGGTCCGAGCCTGCCTGATGTGTTATGGAGTGTCTCTTCTGAAGCATGAAATCGAGTCAATATGCAAGAATCTCTCCTTTCATTTTGCAGGAGAGCAGAGAAGAGAGGAGGTGGGAGAGAAAAGCATGCTTTTAAACCAGCTAAATATAACAATCAGAAAGTGAATAAAAAAATTGCCCACAAACTTAATATTTTTAAAACTATGTGACTTTTTAAGCCAGCCACATGACTTCAGAGTAGGGAGGGCTGACTCACAGCATTTGTATACTACAGATTGGCAATACTGGGTCCCTCTGTTTTCCAGGCAGGCGTAATTACTGTTAGAGAGTGAATTGTCTCCCTCAGATCTTGGAAGGAGTACTAGAGCAGAGGAGGAGCTGTGACTCAGACGTGGGGATGTGTGTGAGTCACGGTGGCTCTTGCTAATAGCTTAGGGCAGCACTTAAAATCTCACAGTCCATCCCCACAGAAAGGTGGCTATTTGCAGTGGATACAGATGCATCTTTAAAAGCAATACCACTGACAGCTCAGAAAAAGAATGAGCCATGGCATTTTGCTGTCTTACAGGTGAATTACAGAAATTAAATGGCAATGCTTTGATTTCTTTCCCATCACACAGGCTGATTTCAGTATTTAAAGCAACTCTAACTCCCAAGTGCTTTGGAGCCCCAGGTATTTAGGAAACGCACACCAACATAGTCTAGATGAGGAGGAAAGTTTGAAGAGTAATGGTAGTTTGGGGACTTGAGATTTTTGTTGTTATTTTCATTGCTTTTGTAAATTATTTGTCAATCATGTTTACAGAGCGGGAAATCTAATGAGTAATTGGCGTTGCTATTGTTTATTGCTTTGATGTGGTATCTGTTTTATTTATTTGTTTGTTTGGAATTCAGCCCAGCAGTGGATTACTCTTTTATCTATGTCCGGTTTAAAATATTTTATTTAAGCTTTCAGCATGCAAATTAATCTTGAAGTATTTGTAAATGGAGAAACTCTGCAGGTTTCTATTTATATGATATTAAAGATAAGGGACAAGAAGCTACAAAAATGGAACCAAATATTTACAGTTGGGAAAACGAGAAACAGCAACATGTAAAATGTTATTCTACATGAACAAAACTAGAGAAAAAAACTGCTGTACGAACATAAAAGCAGTTGTCTTTGCCTGCCTCTGGGAGATATTTATAGGTGTAGCAGAGTTTAAGCTGAAAATCAGTTTGAATAAATTCTAGGCACAGGCTTCATGAGAATACAGATAGGCAGCTCGGTTGTCTTTCCTGTATGTTGGAGATGTTTGTGTATGAAATGGGTATTCTCCAGTCTGTGGTTTCCCCCAGGGAGGCAGGGGAGGTGCTGCCCGTGGAGGTCCCCCGGGAGCCGCTGCTGCAGCTGATTCCCCACTGCACTCCCATTAGGACTGGGGACCATGGCTGGGATGAAGGGAACACGGATGCACCTGGGAGACCGTGACCCTTGTGTTCAGCAGAAAACATTGTGTGGGGGTATCTGAAGCCTGTGTCGCTGGTAATCTGCATAAAGTGGTTGCTTGTTACTTCTATAGCGTCCGGGTTTGTTTTGGCCCCAAAGAAATCCAGAGCTGCTGCTTGGAGCATCTGATGTGCTTATTGATTAGCTCCCAGACTAAAACGAGCTGCTGGGCTTCAAGGACATCTTAGTTGGCTACAAAACTCCTAGATAAGCCTGGCCAACGACTCCTCAGGTTTTGTTTCAGTGAAATTTAACGTTTAATTTTTGTGTGTGAGTCTGAAATGGAGTTGAAAGCCACAGACTTGAATGACATTTTGTGGAGGAAACTGCACAGCTGTTAATTTGAGGAGCATTGCACGGATGCTTTCCAGAGCAGACTGGTGCCCTGGGCTGGCAGCAGGTCAGCCGCCAGGGCTGTGCCACTCCAGCTCCTGCCGGTCCTGCTCCCAACACCAATGGCCAAGTGCAGGAAAGAAACCAGGAAGAGGCAAGGGGATTTCCTCAGCTGTGTTTCCCACTCCTCAAGTAGGAATATCTCAATTGTTACCATTCCTTGGTGAAACCACTGTCGTAGTCGATGAAATTGTTGTCAAATTGATCTCTCCCCAAGTGATCCAATGATGTTTCAAGAGTAGAAAACAGCTGAGGAAATTTAGAGGAGAGCATTTACTATCAAAGGGATTCTGATCTTTCTAAAGGTTTTAGTGCTTTAAAAGCCATTAGAAAACAGTCATACAAATACTCTATAATATGATTGCTTGTTTTAATCATTGAAGAGAATGAGTCGGGGAGCAAAATTTGTACATTTGGAAAATGAACAGAAGATACTGAGTGCCTTCTTCCTGGGTGATCATATTACAGTCTATATTCTCTTCTGTTTAGTAGAAATACCAGTTCTATCCGAGGTGAGATTTCACGGTTACTGTAGTGCATGTGACACTGAGAGGGGAAGAGGTCTCTGTTTTCTTCTACACCTTTTAATTTAGAGAGGTCTAAAAATCTTTCTTCTCAAAAGGCTGATGTTTGGGTTGTTTCACCACTGCTCCTCTTCCACTTTCTCTATTTGTCTGTCCTTTGTAAATTTTAATAGTAGCACTGTGCTTGTTTCTTCATGCTCTGTTCATGCTGTACTCAGCATAATTAAAATGAGCTATGCGGTTATTTTGGTATTGCTCGTACATTGGGAATCTCCTGTGTGTCTAGTTATCTGTAGTCAAACGTGCTTACTCAGTGGCCCTAAGGTAAAACCTTGTCAGCACGAAAATCAAACCAGGGTCCTCGTGGAGTTCAGTGACCCAGCATTTAATTTCACCAGGAGAAAGCTACACTGGCAACTGTTGATCCCATCAGCATTCTTCTTTTCCTTAAATCAGTGATAACTTATGGGCTGTGGAGATCTCTTGACACAAGGAGTCTCCAGCCCTCTGGGATCTCGCACATCAGCTGAACCTCTGGTTGTTAGTCCTGGCGGCTCGGACTGACCTCCGCCGTGTCAGGGAGAGCTGACACTAGAGTGGTGAGTACTGAGCGTCTCAGAAAACTGAGTTTAAGGTGTTTTCCTGTCTTTCTTGAAATTTTGTTCATTTCTTGACTACCCTTGTCCCAGTGGGCTCCAAATCCCATCACGTCAAGTTTTGTAGGAGCTGAACAAAGTCCTTGCGTCTGGAGTCAAATTAATCTCAGACCATGTCGCTAACTCTGAAGTACATTTTGTAACATCTGCTGGATTGTGCCTAACGAAATTTGTAGTGTGATTAACAGTCCTTTGCCAAAAATTAATTGTATCAAAATAAATAACAGTGCTGCCCTATACAGTAATGAGTTTGGCTAAAATCGGTGCAGTAAATATGAACTTTACCATTAATGGCTTTCCTCCTATACACTTTAAAAGTGCACTTTAAAAATAAAAGTGCTTTGCTGATTGATGGCTGTCCTTTGCTATGCCATTTTGAGGGTGACCCTGCTCTGGTTTGACACTCAAGCAGCTTAGATTTTGCTCTGGAGTAAAATCAACTTTTATAGGCAATATTGTTTTAGAGTTTTGCCTTTTATTTGAATTAAGCGAGGCTCCCTTTCCTGAGGCAGCTGCCTGCTGCACAGTGAAACCAGCGAGCCATTGTAAAGGGGATGAGCCTTGCCAGGAATACATCTCCCAGTGTCAGCCAGAGCAGAGTTAATGGCACTTCAGCTGGTACAATTCCTTAGTCGGTGCATTCATAATGCAATGCTGCTGGACACTGGCTTAGTTTTCTTGTCTGTGTCCCAGTTTACTGTATTGATGTGTTTTCACATCTAAAAATGTCTGAGCTGTTTCCATGATACACTACACTTCAGTTTGCACAGAAAACAAGTCCCCGTTTGACAAAGGAATATCTGCATTATATGCGCTAGCACACAGTCTCTGGTATCTTCACTGGACGTTCACGGCTGAGGAGGGGGTTTGGTGCAAGAGTTTCTCATCTGGTGTGACGAACCAGGGTCTGGGAAAAACAAGTTATGAGGGAAGTTGTGCCTGTGACATCCAGCTTGACTCCAGCTTACAGGGTTCATTCTTCACTCCTTTCAGGCTGGGACAGATTTCCCCCTGTTCTGCGCTCTCCTCTTTGTGCTCCCTTATTGTCATTCTGTGTGGGTGCTTGACTGGAGCAGGCAAGTCAGAAAATACTCAAAAGGAAAATATATTGTTGAAGACCAAGATAAAGTTTTAAGGGCTTGGAGAATTTCCCAATGGCTTTTGCACTGACGCAGTTTGAGCTCTGGCAGGAGAGTTGGGGTATTTTTTCTTTTCCTTTGGCAGCATGGGCTGAAGGTGAGCTGATTGGCTTGCACAGGGAGAGCGATTGCAGTCTCCAGGATGAAATGCTTCTCTTGGGTGTCATGTAATGGGTCAATAATAAGTAGGCTGTTGCTCCTCAGATGAGCCAGTTTTGAAACCAGGCTCCCCTGTAGTCCTGTTCCCAGGAAGCCCCAGCTGGAGACTTGGGAAACAGGAGGCAGAGAAGGTCTGGGAAGGTCTCCTTCTCTCAAACGATGGATGGTTCCTTGCCCCAAAGTGTAGGCAAAGTGATTGCACAGAGGTAAAGAGGCAGCTTTGACAGTGGGCAAGGAAAATCTCCAGGTCTTTTTGTTTTGTTTTACTGCCTCGTGGTGTTGGTTTGTTTTTGGTTTGTTTGTGGGGTGGTGTTTTTTTTTTTTTTTTTTTTTTTTTTTTTTTTTTTTTTTTTTTTTTTTTTTTTTTTAATAAATATTGTACCCTGATTACCCCAGGGAGACAGCAAGGCCAGGAGAGCACATGTTGCTCCAAGGGCTGCTCTGCTGTGGTCTCCCACCTGCTGGATCTGTTGTGCCAGGTACGTTGTCTGCTAGTACCATGTGGCCTGTGAAACTCTCACTGCACTGTCATGGATCTGCAACAACTCAAGCTGGGTTTAGTGGAATTAATTTGGATTTGCTTCAGGACAGTTGGCAGAATAAGCTGGTCTAAAATAGCAACGTTATTACCACCTATGGCACAGCGTATTGGATGCAGTGCTTAATTTTAAGAGTTTAATATGGAGCTGAGTATGAAAGAGTTTTCCTGTCCCAAAACCACAGTGATTTCCACCCCTCTCCCAATATCCTTCTTTGATTAGACCTCTTAAAGGGCTTTTCTGGGAGCAGCGGGGAGCACCAGAGGGTGGGGGAAAAAGGGTGAGACTTTGCCAAGTAGAAAAATGCAGGTGTGAGGCTTGGACACCCTGGTCCAAGGCTGTGCCTTGCCCCTCTTCAGTGTTCAACCAAGCCTATTTGTTACTGCAGGGTTGGTTGCTCAGAGTTCACCATCCCACTTGGAATTACTGACTCATCCAGGATGAAATAAATATTTCCTAATGGAGATTTAGAAAACCTGCAATCAGTCCTACTGAAAAAATTTAGCAAGTTGACATGTCTAATGGAGGTAAAAAACCTCACTGGAAACTTTCTGCCACCTGTGGTTTGTTATATCTGCATAAAATATATATTAGCTACTTGTTTACCTCTGCTGTTTTGGGATTTATAACGAAAAGTGATGCCGACGCCTTGCCCCTCTATAAGTAGAGGTTGATTGTCAGCAATATCAGGTTGAGCCAGGATTCATGTACCTTTACTGCTACTTATAGCTGTAATTTATGACAGGCATTTTTCTGTTGGTTAATACAGAGATGGAGATATAAAATATCAACTTAAATATTTGTGTAGGTAGCATATCTTCCTGAATATTTCTTAGTGGTAAGGAAACACTGTTTAAAGAGCAATACATCGCAATTCAGTGGGAATGACTATGTGAAAGCTGTCAATGTTTTGAACAAAATCTGTGGATGCCATAAAGTGTCAGAATTACTCATTCGCTAAATCTGTGCTTTGGGAGGGAGCAAAATGTGTTAGTTAATGATACTTCAGTAGTAACAAAGAATTTGTCTAGAAAATTGGCACATCAGTTGAGAATATCTGGTTACTGAGACGAAGCATTTAGGGGTTCAGTGTTTCTTCAGTGCATGCATTTATTTCCAGGTAAAGGGACAGAACTTGAAGATACAAGCTGAATAAAAACCATAGAGCGACTACTTATCTTGCTGTCATATATAGCGTGGAGATCTGATGATGTTCAACTTTCCTTATTTGCCAGATCTGACAATTACAATTACAAATGTATTTGCAAAAGATCCCATTTCCTCCCTACTGACTGACAGCTGCCCAGTGGACTTGGATGCATAAATCCATTTTTCATGCTAACACCTCAGATAAAAAAGAAAGTGTTTCTGCAAAAATTTTGGATTTGCAGCACGGCAAGAGTTGCAAGAACTGATTTGTATCTCTGCTCTCATTTGCCCCGCTTACCATAAAAATGGATAACAAAAAGAGAGGAATGCAGTTTAATAAAGTCTTGTGAAAAAGATAAGAAAAAATTAATCTGGAAAATTATCTGCCAAAATAGGTTTTATTGACACTTAATTTTTTCAAAGACGTTGAATTACTACTAACTGATTGTATAATATTAAAGTTTAAGAATATATTAAAATTTAATGAAAATGTCTTAAATAGAAAGCTGAAGAGCCAATGTGATCTATTTTTGTGTGTGTGTCCAATACCTCTATAGCTGAAAACTCTGCAAGTCTTTCCCTTTAATGGATCTCAGAACAGGCTTTTAAAGGAGCAGGTCTATTTACTAAAGGTCAAACACATTTGTAATGAAAATTCCATTCATCAAGATGCATTTATATTGTGAAAACAGCCTGCTGCCTCAGAATGGATTTTTTTCCCTCCCTTGCCCCTCCTTGAAAAAAACCAAACACCCCTGAAAAGAGTGAGGGTGACATGTCTGGTGGCACTCCAGGGTCAACTCATAATATCGCAGCCCTGAGGGCTTGCTCAGCGGGATGGGGAAGCTGTGCTCTTGCAAAGCGCCGACATAGAGAGAGGTATGCAGGCATTAATGTCTGTTTGAAATAATCCATCAATGGTATTTATGTTTTGGATAGTAAAATGAATGTGGTGCTGAAGAACCTTGTAGAGAAAACCTTACTGGTGGATGTCTGAGGGGTTGAGGAGGTCTGGTCTTGTCTCTGCTGGTGTCTGTAGGATCATGTAATTATTGTAGGTTTTCCTCAGAAGTTGGTGTGCTTAGTTTTCAGAAATTCCTTTTTTTTTTTTTTTTTTTTTTTTTAATCCCTGGAAAGAAATAATGTTGTCGTGTTTTGATGTAAGTAACTAAATAAAGTTTTAAAAAATCAAAGCTCACAGACAACTGCCAGAGCCTGTCAGAGTTCAAGGAGCATCTGGGCGATGCTCTTAGTCGTATGGTTTAGTTTTAGGTCGTCCTGGAAGGAGCAGGGAGCTGGACTTAGTGATCCTTACGGGCCCCTTCCAACTTGATATATTCTATGATTCTAACTGTCAGAATACTTCAGCAGAAACCTGAAATCCCTGAAAGGATTTGCAGCTTGGGCTTTTTTTTTTTTTTTTTTTTTTTTTTATTTCCCCTCCCCCCGTC
>NW_010143064.1:11615-21356 GCF_000699245.1 Pterocles gutturalis
TGACCTACCCCAGTCCTCATGTTCCCTTTGCCTGCTCTCTCTCTAGCTGATGGAAGTGGGAAGGACTATGGGAGACCGTCAGAGGAAGGAACGTGGTGTTTAGGGTAGAATTAATGACTTAACTTCAGGAACCACGTTTCTAAATTGATTTCTTTCTGATAGCCAAAATAACTGTGTAGCCACTGTAGAGGAAACAGGGTTTTCAGTGGTGTTTTGTGTGTAGCTGGGAAAGAGGAACCCAACCTATCTCACACTAGGCTGTTATTAAGAAAGGTGAATTACGTCCAAGCTGTGCTGCTCTCCCTGTCCCATCTGCTGCTGCCAACAGTGCCCAGCCCTGCTTTGGCCTTTGCTAACAAAGCATCTCATTCATTATAATGGTTTCAGACTTTGTACTTGCTACCAGTATGACCCAGACATGTGATGCTGTGGGCATTAAAACCAAAGCCTGTCCCAAGAGGATGCTGCCTCTGTCTGGTGCGAGCTAGCTGAAGTCTGTACTGTTATTATAAACACTTCTCTTGTGTCTGATTAGGAACAGCCTTCCATGGACAAGCAGCTGCCCCTTTTTCCTTCAGGGATGTGTCCTGCACAGCAGCAGTGAGAGCTGCTGGTAAACTGAACAGCAGTTGAAAGCAAACTCCCAGCTTGTGTCCCAGAGACGTCTCCTCCCTCCTGCTGATGGCTTAGCTGCCAGCGTCAACAGCGGTCTCCTGCAGAAGGGTACGGATATGCAAGGCGGGGATGCACAGCTTTCATGGGCAAAGAGAGCCATGTGTCTCCTTCCTCCTATGTCTGTGTAGCTCATGTGTGTGCCTGCACGGGAGAACTAGTTTATTTTCTAACAAGTTAAACGATGCTGTAGGACACAGGTGGGCCTGCCCATGCAGTGGGCTGGGGAGGAGGCGAGCACAGGGCAAAGCTCTCTGAGATAATACTCCTTCCAGAGGTGCTGGTGGTAGGTTGAAGCTATTTTTTTTACTGCTGTGGATCTTGAAAGGCACTCCTCCCCTTTGTAAAGAGAATATTTGTTATGCATTTTATCGTCTCAGGCATGGCCATCTGCTGATATAGTCAAGTAGACACAATAGAGGAGGTTCATATCTTTATAGATTCTGTTACTTCAGGTTCTATTTTTGATGCAGTAGGAGCTGGCAAAGCTGAGCTGAAAGACTCAGGAATCTGCCATGCATTTTATAGTGGATGCGAGTACAGAAAATTTGCTGAAGGACTAGAATTAAAGGCAGCACGTAACAGAGAATTTGAAATTGTTATTGCCTTGCCTTTAGCCAGGGGTAGTTTAGAAGCTCTTTTTAATGTGAGGAACTTGAAACACTTTTATTCTGACATTACGTAGTCTGTGCAGCGCAAGCCTGTGTGTGTGAACTGCACTGAGATGTGAAAGGTAGATACCAGCACGTCTTATACCAATATTGCCAAGAAAACCTTTTAATTGCAGTCTGGGGGAGGGTCTGTCATGTTCAGTTTGTCTCCTGACACATGGGAGACTCATACCTGCATTAAACAAATAAATAAATCACACCAGTTATTTTGTATCTAGATAAAATTTCAGCCATCCAGAGGTTTGGTTTCTTTCCCTTTACTGTAGGTGTCACTTGTCGAAGTCGGTAGCTCAAGGCTGGAAAGGACTCCTGGGTAAACGAGCTGGTGTGCTGCTGTGCAAGCAGTGACGCTGTTTATTCTGCATTTGTGTTAGTATGAATTGCCCTCAAATCTGAGGAGTTTCTCACTTACCAGAGAACTGGCAGTGGAACTTGCTCCAGTTCAGCTCAGCGTGGTACAGGCTGGTGGGAACGTGTCCCTCTCCTGAGCCCAGCGGCACATTGTGGTTGCTGGGGCTGGGCAAAGCAATGCAGCGTCCGCGTGCGCCTCAGCAGCCGGGCCAGGCAGGGGAGGGACTGAGTGCTTCTCAGTGGATTATCTCCCATCTCTGTCTCTGCTGCCTAGTACCCTTGCAGGTTTTCGTGTGGGTTTTTTGGTCAATTAATATTTTCTTTTAATCTTTTAACCTGCATGCTAGAAGACTCCTGGTTATTTTGCTTTAAAGTCTCTTGTAAGATCTGATTCAGCTTGACTTTTTGCAGTTCTTTCACGTATCTCTGTGCTTCTTGACCTCCTGTAGGACATCAATATCTCTGGTTGGTTGTCTCTTTCCCATTTACTGTATGCACTAAGCAGTTCCTGGAATGCTTTTTTTCTTTTTAAATGTAATTATTCAATAGGGAATTTGGAGGTGCTCCCTTAATCCTGAGAACTCTATAGATAGAGTTGGGCCAAGAACAAAGTCTGAAACTTTAACAGAAGGAAGTGGGGCTCTGAAATGAGGAATGACAAAGATAGCCGAGCACAGAACATTGTCCTTTCTTTTCTGAGGCTCTTTCAGAGTTTCTGTATGCTTGGAACAGGTCCTTATTTACCTCACTTGTTTTTCTCATTGTTTTCTAGAAAAGCAATTGGCTTGGGCACTCGTGTGGATTCTACGCACATCTACATGATAGACTCGTGATTCTCTGTAGTATTAACGTGCTGGTCTATTCTGTGTTTTTTATGTTTATGTAGCTTTTGCTTTCAATTGTTTGCTCATAAAAATGCTCTGCAGTATTCAGCTTCTTTTTCCACAGCAGTTAAATGATTAGATAGCAAGTGTTTAATTAGACTTTGGGTAGCTGGCTATGTATCTTGGTATCTGTAATACATGTCTGGTCACAATTAATAAAAGGGAATATACCCATGTAATTATATAATCTTGTTTAAATATCCATGACCATGAGCAACAGTAATAAGTAGTTAAATAAGAATATTAGGGTATTACCTCTGTGGGTGGAAGGATCATCTTGGAATTACACAGAACAATTTGGCATCGCTAACAGTAATAGCTTAGCAGGTGATTTTACAATGAACATTTTGTGTAATAATTGGTCTATTTGTTCTTTTTAGCTAATGCATTTTACAGCAAGTGCAATAAATCCTTGCCATTTATAGCACATGTTCAGGAGAACATATCTGGTAATAGAAACTGTTCCATTATCATGTGCTTCAGATATTTTTAATTTCCCCACACAAGGTAAGTACATTTGCTGAAATCACAGCATAAATGAATGATCACGGTGAACCCAAAAATATCAGGAATGTACTCAGGTGATGCAGTAGCTCACTCCAGTATTAAGACATAATTCCTTCAGATACCACCATGTATGGAAACAGCAGCTGGAAAAGCAAATGTACGATTCTGGCGTTGGAAGAACGATACTGTAATGACAGGCTGCAGAGACATCTTGAAACGGTGATGCTTTCTTTTTGCTTCCCCTCTGTCCTCTGTCTCCCATTTCCTTTGAAGGCATCCTAAAGCATCCTCAGATGGAAACAGCTATTGCTTTTTGAGCATTATCTATATTTTGGGAAGCTCATAATAATGTATGAGCATTGCTAGCAGTATTGCTAAATGAAGGGACAATTATTCCAGCTTTTGTTTGTTCTGGTGAGAGAGGTGTGAAGGTATGAATGAGAGCGGGCATGGACAGACAAGCACCTTGAATGAAATTTTGTCTGTATCCAAATGTAGCCTGTGTCCGAACCCCTCTAACCTTGTGATTTCCATTTCCCTATTACCTGAGAAAACTCCATCTTAGAATTTTACAGGTGTAAGGAGAGGAGCTTTGGAGACCAGCTAAGGACAGGGTGTGTTTAAAAGGTCCAGTATGAGATTTCATGTGGAATAAGAAAAGTGGCTGTTCCAGAAGGCTCAACTGCTTCATTATTAGGAGCATGTGATGGAAGCAAGTATAGTTATGGCAGCAGAGCTGTCTGGAAAAACACTGTCGCATCGAAACCCACGTTGTGGTGATTTCTTCATGAATTTAACTATTTTGACATACTTATGAAATTATCCAAATAGAACATACTTGCTCTGAAATAGAATTAAATTCTGGCTTGAAGAGTTCAGCCTGCTTTCTACCCTGACAATACAACAAAGCTCTGAATTCTGTTAAAAGGCATCTCTGAGGAGGAAAACGGACCCCGAATCTGTTTCCACAGATTAGAAGAAAGGATTTATTGTGAAACTACACTATGTAGTTGGAGGGTCCATCAAGAGGAGATGGCTTTGCTGGGGGGAAACGCGGATCACCAGGCTGTGGGAGAGATGAGGGGTAAAAAGAGCAAAAAGAAAACTGTTAATCACAGGGAAGTGTATACTGTGGTGAAAAAACAAAAGAGAAGAAAGTTGTGCTATGGTTTCTCTTGTAGTCCTCTTCATGGTAACTTTTTTCCTGTGGGATGGTGTCATAGCATCACTCTTACGTGTGACAATTAAGTTTCTTTGTATCTTGTATGTTTTTCTGCAAAAGTAAGGATGAAGTACATACAGGTAGCTTTGTGCCCAATTAAAAACCAACAAAACAAAAAACCAAAAATCACCTTTGCATCTTTACAGTCATTTTAAATTGAAAACTGCGATGGCACATTTCAGCTTCGAAAGGAAAATTATGACTAGGTTGTTGGGTGTTTTTTGGTGCGTGGGGGTTTTCTTGTTTGTGGTTTGGTTTTGCGTTTTAGGTTGGGTTTTTTTTGTTTGTTTGTTTGTTTGGTTTGGTTTGGTTTTTCCCAAGTCCCATTTTCCTTTTTGTATGTAGCAGCTCCAATGCTCCAGAGAGCTGGGCTGGGCTCTTGTGTCCCCATCCTGCTCCACACCTTTTCATGGATCCTCCCCATCTTCTACAGGAAGCAAAGGCACTTTGTGGCATGCTGAGCTCTTCCAGCCAAGATCTCTGCCTCGTCTGCTTGAAATGCTCTCTCCAGCTGTCTGAAGATCACTCTCAGTCTTGAAATCCACCTGGGCATTTTCCTCCTGCTCATAGCTGTGCGTCCTCACATCCTCTATTTTTGTTTCCTTGTTTCAGATCTTCCTGGGGGAATTCTTAGTCTTTTTCTGTAGACTTTTTTTTTTTAAAATTTTGGTTTGCATTAATAATGCTGGAAGGGGTCAAGGAGGAGGGGGAAGGAAGCTTCAATTCTGAGTTTTTCCAAATTGGTTCATCATCATTAATCTTCCAATGTTATTTCCCTCCCTGAAAGCTTCTTGGTTCATTATTGCCATGAAAAAAAGAGGAAGCCTTTGTTCAGTAACAAGGGAATTTGTGTCTGTCAAGGCAGCAGCTTTTTGCTCCAAATTCCATATTTAATTTTGCAGAAAAATATTGTCAGCAAATTGCTTGAGGTATTGCCGTGGAACACAGGGCTTATGTTACCAGCAAACATTCATTCTATTATGTAAATCTTTGCAGAGCTGTATTGTCAGAAAAATAAATAAACGGACTGACCAGAAAATACACCTTAAATCAAGATGTGATGGGCACAAAGAAGAGCTGGCTAGTGATGCTGTGAAACAATTAGCTGTCTGCTTAAGTGATGCTTCTATTTCACTATACACAGCATTAGCTTTATTCATTAGTTATTGAAAAATGACTTTGAACAGAAGAGTAATGCTTTCCCCATATGTGTAATCTGTGCTTGCAAAGCAAAAAATCCCAGCGGTTCAAGATGGAAATGTGTTTATTGGCATGCTTCGCAGCTCTCTTCTGCCAATGTGTGGAGTACTCAGTGTTTGATTTCCTTCATCTGGGCTTCCCAGCTCGGTTTGCTTGGGAACCACGAGCAGCAGTGTGCACAGCAGCACTCTTAAGGTGCCATACAAAGAGGCTGGTGTGCTAGTAGTGTCCACGGTGGCATGCATGGTGAACCCCATGCCACGCTACTCTAGGCTTTGTAGCCCAGGTACTCAAAGGTATCTAGTTTCTAGCTGGAGGCCAATAACTGCAAAAGATTATTTTTGGTTGCACAGAGATAAACACCACTCCTCTAAATCTCACATTTTCTCCAGCTTTTGGAAAATAATTCTGTGACCGTATCTCTGTTCCAAATGTTGCTACATTTATCATAATTGGCATTATATTTAGAAACTGGGTTGTCGTGTTCTAGCGTTTTGAACTGTTTGTCTTCAAGTCATTTGGAATATTGCACAGATCCCTGGGAAGACCTGAATCTAGAAAAATGAATAAAAATCCCCAAACATCACTTCTGTACCACCAAAGCTCCAAAAAATAGTTTCTGAGCTGCACTTGGGTTCTTCTCCAATTATTTCTTACTGGATGAGGCCCAAAAAGCCTAGTGTCCCAAGGACTTCACAAATTTGGTAAAATAGTCAGCACAGCCCACATGCTACGAACCACCTCCCCCAGACATATGGCTATGTTTTTTTGCCTATCACTATATAAGGTTAGAGTAGGGCAGAAACGCTTCCCCCTCCTGCTTGACGGAAAAAGTGTGATAGTTTTTCTAAATTAAAAGAAAAAACAACTTACACTCAGGAGCGTGACTAATGCAACGTAACCCAAGCAATGTATAAGATATGCCCGTGGAGTAGTTGCTTCATTGACTTCACTATGTAGGGCAGTTGCTGGCTATGACTTGTTTTTCTGTCTCTGTGGCTCAGGCGTGACTAGAAGCTCCCATCAGAGGTCAGATATCTCAGTGCACATGATGAGACATGACCTTGTGAGAGGGAGATTGGTCACGACAACTCTTCTTGAAACTTAGTGTTGAGTTCTCAGTACCTGTTGCTGTTGCCCGGGATGGAAGTCTCTTATCTTCTCTGGTACTGAAATTCCTCCAACAGCTGCTAGTGCCTTGTCTGCCACACTGGGTAGCCGAATCGGAGAGATGGCAAGGGTTATGTTTACAGTAAAATTTTTGTTTTTCTCTTTACAGACATCGTTTTGTTCTAGTCTTACGTTAAGAAGTCTCATACACTTCAGAACTGCTCTATATAGAGATTGTCACTGCCATGTAAATCTTTTTGTTGCTGGGAATTAAAAGGACAATTGCAGTAACACTGCCATGTCACTGGTAGAAAAATATTATCTCAGGATTCAGCAACCGCTGGCAAATAGCATGTGGGAAGGGTTTGAATAGCAGGACAGAAGTGGGGCCTTGTTGCCTTGGGAAAGGCATCAGCTCCGCTGGTTTCTGAACTCAGATGGAGCTGGGAGTTATTGCTTTGCACTGGGACGAGATAACATCGCCTGGATGGATGGATGGATGGAGGCTTTTAATTCGCAGAAGCTGCATCTCCAGGCTCTGCTGATCTTCTCTGAGTGTACTTACTGCCTTGATTTGGGACAGAATAAACGCTGTGTGCCATTCTGCCTTTGCAGAGCTCTCCATCTCTGTGTTGTTTAATCAGACTGTGTCAATGATGTGATGTGTCCAAGCAATGTGCTTGTGAAGGATACCTGGGACATTGGAGATGTATAAATAATAGAAATTATAGGAAGAGATTGACTCTACCATCAGAGTAAACACTGCTGCTGTGCTGGAGAGTGAGTAAGAATGTTCTCTGCAGGTTTCATGACTTGCCTTTGCTCCTTCAGCAGTATTTCAGATATTTGGTGTCTTACAGCTACTGGGCAGGCTTATTCTTGCAAGCTTTTGGGAACAAAGCGGTTGAAGATGGGCATTGTTATGTTTAAGAGGACTTAGGACTGGGTTTGAAGATTTGGATTCTCATTCAGCCAGAGTCTTCCTGTGCAAGCTACAGAGGGTCACTTGATCTCTCTATGCTTTGGTTAATGTTTGTAGAGAAGAGATAATGGTCCTTTTCTCTTGTCTATATACATCAGAAGTGATAAGGATATGGATTTTTGTATGTAAACACTTGATAATGTGGATTTCCTAGTTGTGATTTAGACTTCTTTTTGCTATTGTCCTACAAATAAGTAACAGGATGGCAATGTCTCTTGCATGGCTATAATGAGATCCCAAACGTAATTTTCATAAGACAATATTTTGGGGTTCAGTTCTGTTTTCTTGCATGCTAGTCATTAAACTTGATAATGTTTCCTAGTCAGTGTCTGTCCTACTTGAATCTTGAAAACATATTCACTGGGGGCTGGATGGGAGAGGAAGGAAGAGGAATTTAAAACTTTTATACTTCATAGATCATGTATAAGTCTCATAGGTTTTACTCAAAACTCATCATTGATTTTAATAGATCTACTTAACAAGTGTTGGTCTGAAATGCCTCAGGGTAATTAATGCTAATTTGTACATGGCCTTGACAGCTCTGCAAGAATTCCTTCTAAAAGGAATAACCAAGGGATAAGTTATTATTTTAGCATATGCGATGATGTATTCCAGGAATTAGGCTGTTAGAAACTAGATAACTAAGTTGAGATGAATTTCTTATACAATTGAAGTGCTTCCTAATTAAAGTTCACAGATATCTTTCTAACCAACCTTACAAAAATGTAATATGGCCAGAATCTACCTGTATTCAGCCCACAGAGAGAAGTAAAGATGGTTGAAAGAAGATACCTGTTTCCCTTCCCTATCATGGATAAATATGGACGAAATTAGGAAAGCATTGAAGCATACACTTAGAGTCATACTTAAGTGTTTTCATCGGGGTCTAAAACAGTGAATTAGAGCAACTCTTACCCTTGTTCAAACCACATTGATGTCAGTGGAAAGACTCTCATTAACCTCTGAGGATTTTGCATTAGATCTGTGGGTAAAATTCTGTTTCCTTTGAAGTCAGTGGTGAAGCTTCCATTAACCTGTGCCTGGGACTTCATTTATTTTGAAAAAAAAAATGTTATTGGCATAAAACATATTATCATGTCCTGATAAATATAAAGAAGTTTCATGCTATTCATTTAGGAATATCCAGCACTACCAATTAGTAGGAAGTTTGAATACAGAAAAAACCTAATCTAATTATGTGAAAATACTTGCTGTGTAATAAAATAGAAATGGTTTCTGCATGTCTTACTACAAATGAAAGATATCAGTATTCAGAAACATGTTTAAATTTATTTTAATACGTATTGAAAATATGTTTTCTCTCCAACTGCTTGGTAACCATCATAGTCTGTTTTTATGAGACATAAAGCTGCATTTGCCTTACAGTCTTTAGTTGTTTCTCTACTCCTAGTAAGGTTTTGCAGGCAACCTGTTCATATTTTGTAAGGTGTTATAATGAAACCTGGAAGTTCTGTTCATTCCATGTTTCTGAGTCATTTTATGTGAAAACCTGTGAAAAAGAAAAGGAGTCTGAGACTTTGAGGACAGATAAAATTGGTCTTCAAAAGTTCAGGAAGAGCAGTTGCATCAATCTGGAAGAACATGGTTAGGGCTAGAATTTGCAAATACAGACTGAAAGAATCGCATGCGTTTAGCCTAAAGAAGCTACAGTCAAGTGATGAAAAGGCACCCCGAGTTATCGTTTTCCTTCTGAGGGGAAAAAATATTAAGTACCAGTAAAACAATAGAAAATTTGCAGGTCAAAGGAGGTGATTCTCCCCCTCTACTCTACTCTTGTGAGACCCCACCTGGAGTACTGTGTTCAGATGTGGGGCCCCCAACATAAAAAAGACCTGGACCTGTTGGAGAGAGTCCAGAGGAGAGCCACAAAATTGGTCAGAGGGCTGGAGCACCTCCCCTATGAGTACAGGCTGAGAGAGTTGGGGCTGTTCAGCCTGGAGAAGGCTCCGGGGAGACCTTAGAGAAGCTTCCAGTGCTGAAAGGGGGCTACAGGAGAGATGGCGAGGGACTCTTCATCAGGGAGGGCAGTGATAGGACAAAGGGTAATGATTTTAAGCTGCAGGAGGGGAGATTGAGATGAGATATTGGGAAGAAATGTTTTCCTGTGAGGGTGGTGAGGCA
>NW_010143064.1:21448-24148 GCF_000699245.1 Pterocles gutturalis
CCCTGCCCATGGCAGGGGGGTGGAACTGGATGATCTTTAAGGTCCTTTCCAACCTAAACCATTCCATGATTTCATGGTTTATCAAGGGCTGTAAAATATTATGTAGTGAATAGAAAAACTTTCTAAAATGGGTCTAGAGGCTGTCTAAATTATGGGCATGTATGCCAAATTATACTATAGGGAAACTAAAGTATAAATATTCTATATTTCTTCTAAGCTGTATGAAATCTATTTTCTTAATGGAGAAAATGTTATTTCTTCTAAGAAGTTGTATTTCAAAAAAAACCCCAACAAAAATAGCCAGCCTTCAGAGATGGGCAATGTCCACTGTGAAAAGCATATCTAGAGGATGAGATTTTTGAAAGCCTGTAAAGTGTTGGTAATCCTAAATACCTAGAGAGAAAAATAAATGGATCTTAATATGCAAAAGGACTTTTAACCAATGTTTCCTGAGGAAGCCAGAGGGCAGCCTGCAGAGATCTGTAAGAGGGGTTTGAGAAGACTTGCAACACTGCCTCCTCACTTATGGAGTGTTTATGGAAGAAGGTGTTGCTGATACCAGGAGCAGGTCTGCATCCACTGGAGGGGCAAGTCCACACGGCAGCCTGGCTGTGAGCATAGGCCTTCAACTGAGCATATTTTATAAAATGCAAGCAATCATTTCAAGTCACAGCATGCTTTTTACATACTCTGTTTCGAATAGGATGATACACTTTGCAGGTAACTCACGAGCACTGCACAAAGTTGCTGAACTCAAACTCATTCACTATGTCTTATGAGTCACATGCCCTGAGGTCTGGGAGCTGCCGAGTGTTCCAAGCTGATGATAAATTTGTTAGGAATGGAGGGTACTCAACAACCTCAGAGATCATGTCAGGATGATATCATCAGATGAAGTTATTTTGGAGGAGTGACTGCACGCAAACTTCCATGATAGCCTCCTGACTTTCATTGCCAGCTCTGCAGTCCCTAGTGGCTGCAGTTAGGAAACCTACATCAAAACAGATGACATCATGTGACATCACACATTAAAGCACGTGACTTTGAAACACTGCATGTTTTTAAAGATGATGAACATTATCCTCCCTGTATGAACTGCAGCCTTTTGTACTGTAAGATCTTCCTGTAACTTTCCTATGTGTCTCATAACCTTACAAATGAAGACATAAATGCAGGTCTTGAGAGAAGCCAAACAACCAAAATAAGACAGCCAATTAATGTGAAAGCTCATTTACCAGTTAATGAAGTGTTCCTGAGTTCTTGAGTGCTGACGAGGAACCTATGTTGGAAAGTATTCCTTGCTGCAAGGTATCTGTTTGCAAAAAAAAGTCCCGAATGGCAGCATCTGCTAAAGAGCTTCCCAGTTCATCCTCCTGGTTCAGTTGTAGATCCCAGTTCAGTTGTATGTTGCTCACAGTATGTTTTCTTGACCGGGCTACAGTAAGTATATCTAGACTATAATTCCCGGGGTTGCTTATGAACTGTCAAGTAAAGCAACATTAAGAAATGTCAGAGAAAAGGAAATGACATGTGCTTTGTGTACTTGTTCTTCACAAATCCATGTTGGCTATTGCTCATCTTCACGTCATCTTCTAGTTTCCTACAGGTTATTTATTCCAGTATTTCTCTGCGTACTGAATGATGTTTACATCCCTGCACCTTCCCTTGCTTGTTTTCTAGGAGTTGAAATTCTCACCTGTCTCAGCTTCTACTCCAAAAACTGTACAACTAGTTCCCTCAATACTCTTTGATTATTGTTTTCCTGACCAACAGATATAAAAACTTAGCCAAGTATTCTTCAATCTTTTCTGATTTTTGTCACAGTTCATATACTCATCTGTCTGAGCCAGCATCAATTTTGTATCCATCTGATCACCATTAATCTTTTTAGTGAGGACTGAGGCAGAAGAGGGAGCAAATGCTTTGGCCTTCTCAGCATCGTTTTTTGAGACATTTTTTTCCTGTTAAGTAGCAGACTGACTTTCTTTGACCTTCCCCTTCCTACTAATATAGCCTGTTTTCTTGTTTCATTTTATGTCTTGTTAGCTGTGCCTTTGTCTTTTTTTTTCCCACTTCTTTACACACTGCAGCAGTTCTTTGACACATTCTTGGAAATTAGATGGGTAAATGGTATGTTTTCTGATGCCTCTTGAAAGGACTCAAAGTCTTTGCAGAACTCTAGAAATACTCCAGCTGCAGCTTTAGCTGTAGTCTGCTGTAAAATCTTATGCATTAACGTTGAGAAGGAGTAATGATCAGAGGATCAAGTAGGATTTGATTACTCTTTTGTGGAATATTTATTGTAATATTTAGGGTACCGTAAAAATAACTTGCGAGGTCACTGAAGGACGTATCCTTTCCTGGATTTCTAAACAGTATTTATAATTCAAAAGAGATGCCTATTGTATCTGAATACACATTAGGATTACCTAAAAAAATATCCTAGCTAGTAGACCTTTTTTTTTTTTTTTTTTTTTTTTTTAGAGTTGACTGATTGGCAGATTTTTTAAAACATTGATTTTTTTGGTCCAATTTTTATCCTTTTTTTATCCTTTTATTAGTGCTGTGCTTGAAAAGCTTCTTCAAATGTTGTCTTCCACTGTTACTTTGTTTTTATAATAAGCATTGTAAGGCCACAAAGCTGCAATGTTAGTACAACAGAAATAATTGCCACTGTGTATGTACAAACATTACAAATTC
>NW_010143064.1:24166-37424 GCF_000699245.1 Pterocles gutturalis
TAACTGAGGCAAGAGAACCATTGAGTATCTTGTGTCACCTGCGATTTCAGAGGGACTGGCATGGCACAGTTCTTGTGGCCAGGCTGACAGCGCCTTACCTTTCTTGCCCAAACCAAAGCTGTCGGGAGTTATAAACTGTCGGATTTTCACTACCCACAACAGCTGCGTGCTATCGGCAGTTCTGGCCTCTCCCCCTTTGAAACCATCTGGATTATTTGGTTATTGTCAACTGTAGAACCAAGTGCTGTGTAACTATGAATAGCAGAAAGTCTCTACATCCCCACGGGCTGATGAAAATTAAAGGTAGTACTATTTTTGTGTTGAGCTGCCTGTGATGAGTGGTTTTTATTTAAAAATGATCAATTGTTTTTTAAAGCTGAGTGCACCATTTATATGGACATAGAAAGTAACAGTGGGAGTTAGTGCCCAAATCCTACTGAAACTCATCTGATACTCCTCTATGACAATGTAAATCTCTTCCTCCTAAGCAGAAATACTAGTGAGAGTATAATGAAATTATATTTACCTGCTTCTGAGTCAGATTTTGAAGAACTTTGAACTTTCCTTGTTTCTCCCTGTCCTGCCAGGGACTCCAAACACCTGAACTAATCAAATATTTCTTTGCTACTATATGTCTGTCCTTTAGATGAAAGCTTTTAGTAAGGTTATTAGTACATAAAATGCTGCTGTTTATTTAAATGCACCTTCCTTCAACAGTGTGCTTTCAGCTTCTCTGTGGCGCTCTAACATCACATATTTACACATTTAAATCTTCTGTCGGCTTTTTAAATGTAAAGGTGTTCCTTGCATATGGAACTGATGTGAAGTGTAGCCTTGTTCTATTATCGTTACACAAGAACCAAAATAACATCTATTTTTTTCCTGTAAGTGCATGGTTAGACTTTGTAAATACTGAAGATTAAACTGTGCTGTTTGAACAGGAAGGATGACTAACCAATTTAAATTAGCTGTGTTGGCATCGGCCCGAGATGTGAGGTATGTGACTGTGTAACTGCTGCTGAAACTTGGGGGCTGGCTACAGAAGCACTGTGGGGTGCAGTGGGGTCCAGCCTGTAGCTGCAAATGGGCATGTTGGGGGCACTGCCATACCTTGCCCACCAAGGACTGTATTCAAAAGTGGTTCCTTCCACGGAGCTGTGTGTGCACGTACGTGGCTGAGTAGTGAATGTTGATCGGTGTCTGTTAGCCCCGTGGCTGTATGACCCTTCCCATGGCTGTATGACCCTCCCCATAGCCTCCTGGGACCTAAAATGAGAAACAGGAACTAAGGGGAAGGTTTTGGAAAAAGCACTGTAAGGCCTGCTAGTATCCATATGGTTAAAAATGCTAAACTGCAATATAGGAGTGTCTGCAAACAACTATGAGAAACAGGAACTAAGGGGAAGGTTTTGGAAAAGCACTGTAAGGCCTGCTAGTATCCATATGGTTAAAAATGCTAAACTGCAATATAGGAGTGTCTGCAAACAACTGGTTTTGGGAAGAGCCAGTGATATTTGCTGAGAATGTGAGTATGTGGCATGATTGCCTACGACTCTCTTTGCAAGAACTTGCATAGGTCTGCAGGGAGGGCTTCTCTCCAGCACCTGCACAGTTTGGGCTGGGGGATTTGACCCCTGCCAAAAAAAAAAAAAAATTCTAGGACGGAATCCGTCAGAAACAATCACCTCCATGAAAATGAGATCCCTCAGGTACCCCTTTGACTGCTGTTGAAAGGATGATGGCTTTGGGTAATAAAACCATGGTGCTCTTTCCCCCCTTCTGTTGCCACCCCACTGCTGACATTTAATGCACAGAACAGGACCCGTGCCGCAGTGAAATATCACTCCTGTCACTTAGGCAAGTGACATGACCAGCGCTGGGGGACAGCAGGCTGTGAAAGCACCAGGCAGGAAGAGTCATCCTCCCCAGCTGATAAAAGAGAAGTTAAAAGGGGGTGCATAATTACGGAAAGAGGCTTCTCGGAGACCAGAGGTGGAAAGAGGGACAAAGAAAATGCTCAAATTGAAAGGTGTACAGGCTGACATGTGCAGCTCTACGTGTACAGCAGCTCTTTCATGGCTTTTGTATGCCCCTCCACTTGGTTAAAGTTTCTGTAGCTGGAATCAGACCCCTCTCCACTCATCAAACGCTATGTGCTGATTTTAATAGGCAAGATGAAAGACAAGACAGCTCAGTATGGGTTGTAGATTGAGTCATGGTTATTGAATTTGTCCAAGGTACAAAGGTGCTGTTTGCAGCAAAATGAAATAAGTGATAAAAAAAAAATCCGCAAAGAACAAAGGGACTGGAGAGTAATATTTGTCACACTCTCAACAGTCTTCTGCTGTTTCTGAAAGATTTATATGGAGAAAAAAAGAGTAAGAAACACGCTGCAAACTTGCAACAGTGAAGTGCCTGAAAGTAAAAAAAGTTTAATGGAAGCGAGCATGGTTTTTAATCAGCTTCACAAAAGCTTGAGGGGATGGGTGCGTGGAACTGAAAAAACCCCACAAGTACCAAAGAAAGGAAAGACCAGGGGCAGTGAAGGAGCCTTCGCAGCCCCCATGAGGAAGCCCTATAGATGTGCTTGCTCTGTTCACCTGGATGCAGTCATCGTTGTGTGAGCATCCATGTGATGTTGAGTTGGGAGTTGTACCTCCAGACACAAGGTTCCTACCCATCTGCTTGCGTACGCCTCTGAACATCTTCTCCTTTTTGATTTGCGAAGAAACATGTTTGTGTAAGTACTTAAGGATCTGAGCTTTGGTCTGTCTTTTTTAGCTTTCAAAGATAAGAATAGTGTTCTGTGTCTGTCATAGGCATTTGTGATGATGAGTGATAGGTGATTAGCTGCTGTAATAAGGGCAGACTGGTAGATTGGTGGGTGCTCCCATGGTAAGATTGTCGTAATGGGTTGGGGACATACGCACACAAAGACTTGTAGGTAGAAATGTCTTGTTGGAAGTACTCTACAGAGTTACTTTATATGAGTACTCTAGATTTCTGTGCAGAGTCTGCCCTTAATTTGGGTATTTAACTTTTTATGAAGCATTTACGTCAAAAGAAAATTACAATATTGAAAGAAATTGGGACATAAATCATGTGAGAGGTACTTATAGATGAACCCTTTGCCCTCTCCTCTTTAAACATATATCTAGTCAACCTCTACTAACCTTTACCTTTCAATTTCTCAGCTGTGGTTACTCTTCCAGAAGAAAGCAGCCATAGGTAGAGTACTCCTGGGCAGGTGTGTGCCTTTGCTTTGTGCTTGTAGGGGTGTAGCATCTCTGGAGTGACCCAGCAGGCTGCTGCTGTCCGTATGTGCCAGCCATTGTCAGTTGTGCTCTATCAGCTTTTGTTTCAGCTGCTGTCTGGAATCAGTAGCAATGAATAAGCCTTACCAGGAAGGAGCAGTAGAAGGAAAAGCTAGCTGGAGTGAGATAAACTTTTTTCTCCTGCTCTATCAAGTCTTCTTCATGATGAGCCACCATCCTTCATTAACACACAGACTGCTGGGGTGCCGTGTTGTTCCCCAACTCTGTTACCAAAGCTACGAAATCACATGCCCTGGCTGTGAATGAAGGAGAATGGTCTCTCCTTTTCTCATAAAATTTAGAACGGGTTTGGTTCACAATCCAGACACCATAGCTGAATCCTGATCTGACCAGCTCTTGCTGACTCCTCTCCATTTTGATTTTTTTTTTAAATTTTTTTATTTCCCCACCCCGCACAGTCAGAATCCCTCACCAGTAGCTGAGGTCATCGGGGATGAGTTTACTCCTTGTCCCAAGGCTCTGTGAGCGCTGTGACCTGAGGAGGGTCCTTGGTGAAAGAGGAACCTTGTAGAGGTAGATACAGTGCTAACCTTCAGGAGTTGCTCTTGGCTGTGGTGAAACTGCATTTAACTTGACAGATCTGGTCTTGACCAGCCAGAGACTTGTTCATTTGACTTGATGCTCCACTGCAAATCTGTATTTCTGTGCTTCCCCCCGGGGGCTGCCAAGTCTTTCTCATTCAGCACCGTCCTCCAACACTTGTGCCCAGACATGTTTGTATGAAAGTAGTTTCAGAGGTTTTTCTGTTGTTGTTTTGGTGCAAGTTGTATGTATTTATTTTCAGAGCAAAGGTTTCATATTCATATTTAATTGATGTAATTTTTTCCTGATAGAAATTAAAAGCTAACCACTCCGTTTCCAAAATAACTGCCTGTATCTTGGGCTGCATTGGAGTAACAGGAGAATCAAACTAGTCCTGGTTTTGTCAGTCAATCAGCTGTAACTGGGTTTCTGTCTGGTCTATTATTTTTATTCCAGTATTATGGATCTGAAATATTCTGGTTTTACTCCAGGAAAGCAAATGACAATCCTGCCATGCCATAACTTTTAGTTGAGTCTTTTCTGACTGAACCTTTGCACTGTTGCTCGCTGGTTAAATGCACTTAGTGAGACACTTGCTGTCTGCATTTCTCAAGCTGTCATCACTCAATGCCATATCAAGGCTTGAAAAAATGAAGGAAATTTAGTTCTGCTGTTTGCATAATTTTCATTTTTATGTCATAACCCTTGTTAAGTACAGCTAAGTTGGGTCACATTTTCTCTCTAGGTCGTTACACCGTCACTGTGCCGCTGTGGTGGCCAATAAGTGCCCAGCTTTCCCATCCTCATTGCCCTCACAATCTGGAAGCAAATATAAAATAACTTCAGTGACTTTTTTGGTAAAATGTCAGCTACTGATATTGTTTTTCCTGCTAAATGCAGGATCTAGGTTGCTAAAATTATTTGGAAATATTTTTTGCCAGACAAAAAAAGGGGAAAAGTCTAAATGTTTTCTTTTGATATTTCAAAATGCTGGGTTTTTTCCTTCTCGGTAAACAAGTGATTAGAGGTGTGAGCTGTAAAAAATTGTCTCCAATGAAATGTCTGTGAGAGCTGTGAAACAGCTGAAATAAATATAAATTTCTGTAACTGGAGCTAAACATCTGTTTCTTTATCTTGAGTTTGCCCTGGCTGGTGAGGGAGTGACATTTTTATAGGGGTATTATAAAGGGAATATGTCCACTGCTCTTCAGAGATGTAATTTGCCTTGACGGTCCCAACTACACTGGTATAATTAGTTCTCTGGATGAATGAAATTTCTAAGCAACTTGAATATGAACAACTTCAGTCTCCACTGGGTCTTTCCAAGAAGTATTCTGGGTTTTTTTTTTTTTTGTGTGTAAGTGTACAGAGTAAAAAAAAAATCCTTGCTAGCCTCTCAGACAGAATAGATCCATAAGCCATCCAAGGTTCTCTCCAGAGTCTTGTGCTTGTGCTTTTCTTACTTCCCAATAATTAAATTTTCCAGGTTCAAGTCAGATTTCATGCCGTGTCTTGGATGATGAGACTCCACAAATACATTCTACTAACAAAAACTTCCTAAAAATCCTCAATGTAAATAAGATATATCTTTGAACTTCAAGCTATGACCTGAAGTTCCTCTTTGTTGGATTTCATGATTTTTAATGGCATTGAGTTACTTTTTTCACGTAGGGACAATAAGTCTCTACAAGAAGGCCAAAGACCTCTCTTCGGCATAAAGATACCTGAAAATCTGGCCACTGTGCTGGGGTCTGAATTTGCTCTTCTAGTTCCCGTTTGAAGATATGCTACACGATACCCTGCCATAAACTCTGTGACAGGCACACAGTTATTTTTCTTTTACCTATTAACAGTGCCTTTCAAGCAGAAATTTCTTAAAAAATTAAGATTTCATTATTCTTGCAAAACGTAATGCAATACATTAGTTTGCATAACAGGAACTATTATCACACTGTAAATAATTGAAGAAAACATAAACTACAGTTGACAATCTAAATGAAGCAAGTGCATTTTCTGATGCTTTTTTTCTGAGAGTTTCCTTGCTGAATTTTGCAAATTAGCAAGTAATTTGTAATGGTTATCCTGAATATTATGTGAACTAGTGAGAGTCCATTGTAATAAATTTTTTTTTAAACCAATTAGCAAGTGAGAATGATCTCATCATTTACTTAGATTTACTCTGGAAAAAAGCACGTAATTTTATTTGTGCTGTATTTTTTTTAACATTTTAATGCTTTCATTTCTTCCTAATAAAAGAACTTGTACCAGGACAAGGAGAAGAGGAATGGTGAAATCCAAAGTTATATTCTTTCTTGCTAGATATGCAGGCTCCTTCTGTTCTCAAAGGTTTCTGGAACAGATCCAGCATGATATATGTAGTATTCTACAGAGCAGGGAATTAATTCTGCTTTCTGCAGATGCAGGCTGGTGCCTTCGCCATAAGATCATTCTTCTGCATGTCTTTGCACACATCACACTAGAGTATTTTTAATTTCCATTTTAACAGGAGGTGAAATGTCTTTTTTTTTTTCATTTTGTTTTCATTTGTCAGTAACTGAATTGTAATGGAAATGAAATTTCACGAAATTTTCAACCCTGTCCAAGGACATCTCTAGTTTTGGTCTATTTTTTCTGTGAAGAGTGTTATGATAACAGCAAAACCTTGTTTTCCTTTGCTGTCACCTCATAATGTCAAAGGGAAAAGAGATTTGGCTGCTGCATATTCATGAATTACCATAGGAGATTGGATGAAGTGCTTGGCAGAGATTCATGTAACAGCTGAGATGTTGACTTCTTGGCTAGTGCAAGAATAATATGGACACTACAACTGTTTGCACAGCAGGTCTGCAGTCATCAGCACTGAGAATAAGTATTTTCTATCACTTCAGAATAGAGGGGTCAGTCATTTCCTTCTGTCACATTGCTGTGCGCTAGAACGCTAGGTGATAATTGGAATCTCCGGCTGCTGAAGGACCGGTGATCTTCTACATGAAAGATGTGACCTGTGTTTGTGGTACAGTGCAGTGAAGCTTTTCAAGTAGCAATGCATCTGTTTGCAGTGGAAGGCAAAGCCCAGCTGATGGTTCCTGTTACTCATTTACAAGCTCCTCTGCGATGCAAGTCTCTGCTGTGTTGCAGCATAAAGGCTTTCCCCCCCTTTTCATTCTGGTCTTATTTCCTGAGATCTATGATGAAGTGAAGTCTGAGGGATTTTATGTGCATCATTCAGCTGCAGAAGTATTCTTCTTTGAGCAAGATATTATCTTCCTCTTTATATTTTCATTGTTTTCTATTTATCATTTGCACAATACATGTCTTGCAGTTTTGTTGTAGTTCCGCGGTCTGTGTGTGTCCTCCTCTCTGCATTGCTTTTACTGAGTTCTTCTCTTCTTGGATTTCTACCATCTTGAACAAATCAGTGGAAGAGTCCAGAACAGAGATGCTTTGTAATTTACAAGCAGTTTAGCTTGCTGATGGGTCCAAGATTAGAAAAACTCAGTTAATAACCAAAACATCAGTGGGAGTGGGGATACCCTGGGTGGCTGCTGGAAGCACTCTGCTGCCCCAGACCAAGTCCGGCTGCTGACCAGCAGCTCTGCAGCTGAGATGCGCAGCTGCTGAAAGCATCCATGGTTTCAGTGGTACGATTTAGGCAGTTTGACTAACCTGCTAATCCTGACTATAAAAGTTCAGAAACAAATGATAGAAAGCTGTGGTGGATCTATTCTTCCCCAGACAGAGTGTCTGTAAGAATAAGCATTAGTTAACAGCAGAGAAAAATCACAGGAGGCTGCATAAAATTGTAAAATAGGGCAGATGCATGTAAAAAAAATTAACCCAGGCTAGAGCAAATTGAACCATGACTGCTGCAGCACTTGACATGTTTAATTACAAGCTGGCTTACTTGACATGGTTTCTTTGTTTGAGATTCCTTCGATAGTGAGACTTCAGCAACTGGCTGCATCTGAACATATTACATGTTTTTGAGGGGTTTTTGTAGGTTTTTTTTTTCTCCTTTTTTTACTGCTCAACTTTCCTTGTGGGTAATACAGATAATACTTCTCTTTTTCCAGTATTCTTTGAGACACTCATCAAGAGTTCTAAGTGGTTTTGGTGGTTTAAAATAAGTTAGCTGAGTACATCCGTCCTAGTAACAGCTGTAAGCCTTGCCCAGGTTAGGGAGGGAAAATATCTAGCTCTATGACGTATATAGTATCTGGCAGAAAATTCTAGTAATTTTCTGCTCAGTATACACTTACAAATGGCCATATCTTCTAGTTAACCAACCCTGGACCACTTCTTGCTCTGTGTATAGGTAATGTCTGGCTTAAATAAGAAGAAGAAATAAAAGGAACAAATTACCCATAAAGTAATATTTATGGCCTTCCATTTTCCCAAAGAGTTTTTTCAGCTTTAGTAGGAAGCTTAAATTGAGTGGCAAGTATTTAAAATACTTCTTTCTGAAACATGAGTTTTTAAAATCTGAGCAATGCATGAAAATTTTAAAGACAGGAAAAAGTGTTTCAGTTCTGCTTCTGAGCGAGTTTTTAAAACCTGAGCAATGCATGAAAATTTTAAAGATAGGAAAAAGTGTTTCAGTTCTGCTTCTGAGCTCCAAATTACTCCTGTAATTGTTGTGATTCTTAGAAGGAAAAAAAACCCAAACCTCAGTAACATTGGTGGGATGTGTGTGTCCCCTGGTACCAGTAAGCAAACCAAGAGATTTCACATTACATTAATTTGTGTGGTTAGCAAATATTTCTGAAGTAGCCTGTTGATTAGATTTCCCATTACTGAGTAACTGGCTCATTGCAGGGCCCTTAAGAAATGTATTGCTGAAAATAATACCTTGAATTAGTTGTTTATGCAGATGAAGGAAACTTTTGACAGAATATGGACACAGTCTAAATATTAACTGGGGATATATGGGTAGGAATTGGTGTATGAGAACAAGGCTTCCCTAGGCTTACTGCTTCTAAAAAGAGATTTATGCTTCTCATGTCACATTGATAATAGTGGCAGTCTCTTCCTCCTTCTCAGCAGAAAAAAAGATGAAAGTATCTTTGCAGGCTGGCATGAACTGATTTCCTTAGTTCCATGCATGATAATATTTTAATTAGGCAATTCATTGTGGTGGTAACGAGTTTTTCAATTAACCATTTTTAAAAAGCTTTCTCACTTTCTCTAATTACATTACTTTAATTTCTTAGTGAAGGAATACATCTCAACAGACAGGAATTAATTCACCTGAATTTTTGGGTGCTAAAAAAAAATCCAGAAAGCAATATGCAGTGGATGAAATATTAATGGCCACACTGCTTCCTATGAAAGTTACTTGTGAGCAGGAAAATCGGTGATGCACAGTGTGACGTGCAGAATTTCTAGTTGATCTTGCTCTTTAGAAGAGAGAAATAGGAAACATTTCTTAAAATTGAAGATACTGTGATGTCTGTTCCATAGATCACCATCAAGTAACTTGCCAGTTCAGACCTTGAAGAACCAAATTCAGTCCTGGTCAGTGGAATCAAACCCAATATGGAAGCAGTCAAAAAGTTTACCTGAAGATAATTTAACCGTGTTTTTATTAACATTTCATAGAAGTTATGTAGGGGTTAATAAGTTACTAAGAGATGCTACAGGTATTACTACATGTCGCATATGTATTGAAGTGCTTGGAGCACCTATAGATGTTGTAGAGGACTATAGGTGAGTGAAACTGCTCAGACTCTGTAGTGACTATTCTGTCACAAATCTATCAAACACATGTTTTATACACTATTTAAGTAGAATCTCAACTGCCTTTTTTCCATTCTATTCTGTCAAAGTCAGTCCATTGTTTCTGCTTTTAGCTATATGTAGCAGCTTAATTACTGTTTTGAAACCAAGGAATGTTTCAGAGCAGATGAAATTAAAAACAGGTATTCTTATCCCAGTGGTTGGTGAACATTTTAATATTGAAGAAACTGCCCACTGATGAGAAAAATCTCATCAAGCAGATTCATAAGCAGTTGACTATGGTTCAGGTATTCTTCACAAAGGAAAAAAACTCTGGAGATATTCAGATAATTACTAGTTCGTGGTTGCCCAAAGAGGCAGAGTCTAACTCACACTGCCCATAACTAGAATCTAATTAATTTCTTAATTTTTAATTTTAACCTTTAGTTCTAGTGATTTTTATGAAGGATATGAAATATGGCTTGTCATTTTTATAGGTTGTAACGGAGACAGTAGAGAACGGGAGGAACGGATAACAGGATACCCAAACTAGAGCTAGTTGGAAATGGTTTAGTGTAACAGCTTGTCCTCTAAAAAATATAGCTTGAGGGGTGGGGATGGGGATTAAATATTATTTAGAACTTGTTGATATTTGACCAAGAGTTCTGATAAGGAGAAACCAAAAAAACCCAATCATTTTTTAATTTTCTTCATTTCATGCATTTTTTCCCAGTTTATATTTTAAATAATATAATAAATATTTTGAACCTTTAATAATAGTAATTTTATTTCATAAAGTTTTGGCACTTTTGAAATATTTCTCTTTAGTAACAAATTATTTTATCAGAATTTTTATTCTGCAGGTAAATTAAAATTTTGACTTCACATTCCAATTCATAATAAAACCAGATTTTTGAGGTGACATCTTTTCCTGCAGAAAGAAAATCCGCCTTTCTAAACAGATGTACATGTGTCTTAATATAGTTTCAATATCACAAAGATTTTTGCTGCAATTGACGCTAATTGGAGGGGACAGGTGGTGGTAGCAGTGGGGAGGAAATCTCTCCAGGGTTGTGTAGAATTGATAACAGGATACACGGAGCTAGAGCTGCTTGAAAAATGCATAAATATCAGTTATGTAAAAAATTGATTAGCTAAGATTTAAAAAAATTAAAAAATAGAAGAAACTGCAATGTAGCATAAACTATCAGGAATAAGAAAGATACTTTCTCTTCTGTGTCTTGATGCAGAATCCCTAGAAGTGTAACTCTGAACCCTTGATAGTCTTTCATGACTGCTGCTAAACAGCTCCCAGCTAAGGAAACTTGATATTGTGCAAAAAATGGAAAGTATTTGTGGGGGGAGGCATTGGAGGAGCTTCATCACCTTGTTGGTTAAGGATACGTGTGTTTGTGTCTGCGTAAAAATGACTGGATCTCTTCCTGACAAATCTCTGGGAAGCACTAGAATAATTCAGAGTTCCAGGTTTAAATGCAGTTGGTCAGCAACCACCTAAAAAATTTTCATAAGATTTCCAAGAGATCAAAGTCCTATCCTCAGTGAGGGAGAAAGCTCAAGTACAGATCCTCTGCTAGGTGAGAGCTTGCCAAGGAGTCTGAGTTCCTGTAGCACACATTAACACAAGAGGGAGTCTGAGATGTGCCTGTAGGACGTGTACTATGGCAAAGTCTGTATACCGTCGCTGAAGAAGCGAAGGCATTTTTCCCAGTAAGATACAGACTGTGAGAGAATAGTGGGAGAATAAAATTAAGAATGCTAGATCGCTCCCATTTACTTTGCAGATCCACTGGTTTTGCCAGAGGAGAATGTGAACTGAGTTCTCAGGCTTGTAAACCAATAGACTGATTCAACAGAAACGAAGTAGGCACTGATAAAAAGTCATGGTAATTAACCTTCAAAAGTTAATATTTGTTACCAGAAATCAGATCATCTTATAATTGGCATTTAATACTCATAAAACAAGATGTAATTGAAAATTTTCACAATATTGAGATTTTTTTTTTTTCATACTATAAATATTTGTCTCTGGAGAGCTTAAAAATGAAATAGATAAGAGAAGTTTGTGAAGTCATATGAAGAATCGAAAGAAAAGTGCACTGGCCTAGAAACCACAAATAGTGAATGGTTGTATGGCTTGAAAAATAACTGCTTTCTAAAAATGAAGCTCAGCTTTCCTTCCCATAATCACTGCCTTTTCCCCAGGCTCTTGCTCGAAGTGAAGCACATTGAGGATTAATACTTCTGCACAGTGCTTTTGACAAAGTATGTGGTGCCAGACTGTATGAGCTTGAGCAACGCTAAGGAAGGGATTCTACAGAGCAGCAGTGTAGCACCTTGGAACATCCCTGTTGGCCACAGAAATACTTCAGACCCGTTGATAAACAGCTCTGCAAACAGAAGTGACGTCTCTCCCAGAAATAATGGAGAGGAAGGCGGAGAAAAAGGAAAAAACCAGTTTCCACCAGTGGGTTCTCAGCATTCCACATTTCTCCCAGTCTCAGCAATGCTGCTGAGATTAGACTTGGCATTATCTGTGGTTTCCAGCAGAATAACGAAGTTGTATAGCCAGTTGCTGGTGGTGATCTGGAGTGATTTGGGCTTGCTAAGGGACAGTTTCCAGTTGTGAGCAGATGTAGTGATTTAAAAGAGTCTCTGAGCCTGCTTCTTGTCCCTGCCAGCTCCTTTGGGATGAGACACGGCTAAACCCCATGCTGAAAGTGGTCTGTAGAAGCCTGGCTGTGGTGGGGAGAGATTTACCCTTCCCCCAGAGACCCCTGCCAAAAAGGGCTGCCCTGCAGTGAGCCCATGGTGAGAGCCCTTGATTTATTTGACTTTTGTCTCACAGCCGGACCAGGACAAGGACTCGGGTAAGGCAGGATGGAGCCTGGTGCAGTGGTATACTGCAGTTATTTATCACTGCTATATATGACCTGCAGCACTGAAACAACATTATTGCTGACTTATCTAGTGATTGCATTGTTATAACGCTTCCTTTTTACGTGCTGCAAATGAGAAGTTGATAGGAAAAAGAGAATCGTGCAATAGGCTTTCCAAAACAATTGACAGACTGCCGTTCCTGCAGGGGTACGTCTCCCAGCAGCAGCTTCCTCTTGCATATGGAAGAGACGATGATCTGTCTGTGACTCACTGAATGCTTTTCACTTTATCATAGCAAATGATCCAAAAAAAAAAAAAAAAAAGAAGAGAAAAAATACAATTTCCATGTCCTTATAAACGCGATAGGAGCCTGTGATTAAAAATAAGAAGCTTAGCATGTGAAAGGTAAGAGCACGGCAGCCAGAGCAGCAGGTTAGATATTATTACTGTTATGGAAATGGAGCACAGGGGTGACCACACTTTACGAGAGCTTTAGTGCTTCACTGTAGTAAAAATGAATCACATTTCTATCTCTCAGTTCCTCATTTTTCCTCTCAAAAGACTGATAGGAGAAAAAGATGATGAAAAGCCCCAACATGAAAAGAAGTTCAGCTTTACACGTCAATGCTGTGTACAGATGGATGATTCACCAGAATCCAGCTCTGTGTTTTTAAGCTGGCTTTTTGTTTGAACTGTAAACATGTCAGACTTTGTAGAGATCCCAGGTTTGGGTCTGTGCTAATACTTGCTTTTATCAGGTAAAATTTTATGTGATGGCTCAGAAGGGA
>NW_010143064.1:37435-58534 GCF_000699245.1 Pterocles gutturalis
CCCTTTGCTAGTTTGATGGGAAAATGAAGAGAAATCTACATGAAGTCTTCGTTTCTGTGCTCCGAGAGATTATTTCCACAGAGTTTTATATTGGGCACTTAAATGACATCTAGAAGTACGTTTCTGTACTTGATGCCATCCTTTGCAGTATTGGAAGGGGTGAACTACGCACTTTTCCAACCCTTTTGTCTCTGTTATTCAGCTTTTAACTTTTGTTGCCGTTACAGTCTTGGGAGCTACAGGCAGCTGAAGGCTCCAGCTACACACCATTCAACAGGCTCAAGGATTTGTGCCAGATAGTGCAGGGTCTGAAAGTCATCATTTAGGAAGTCATATCATAAAAGTACTTGCAGATGTACAAAGGACAGGGCCCCAGCCTGCAAGCAGCAAAGGAAAATTGAGTTTATATTTTTGTAATGTGTGCATATGAACGTGTATCTCGTTGTTCCTATTTGCAAGGCAATTGTACTAGTCAGCGTTCAGTCTGCAGCAGTGCAGCTTGCCAAAGCTACGCCGTGCTGTCTGCGATAGGAACACTTTGCTTTCTGCGGTGCCTGGCATCTGACAGTCCTGAAGCATTTTGCCGTACAAATGTTAATTAAGCTTTACAACAGCTTTGCAAGGTAGGTAAATAGTATTAGCAGACATTTCAGCTAAGGCACGGGGCTACCTCTCCTGTGCAAGGGTATCAGAGTGCCAGAGGGGACCTGTTGGATGGGTAGCCTGGTGTCTGGGGCCAGATTTGTGCTCAGGAGAGCCAGCCTTCAGTTGTTGCGTGACCTTTCGTGCTAGCAAATTGGGACCTACATCACAGCTGGGACCTCTGCTGTTGTTCCAGCAGGAGAACTCACGGTGGTAATGGAAAACACTCCATAGACTGGAATAGCACCGTGGTCTGTCTGCCAGGGAATGATTTTGGATTTCCCCCCAAACGAGACTAGAATCCAGCTATTGATATACATAATAGCACCTCTTGTTCCCACTTAACACAAAGCTTTACTCGTCCCAGAAGTGTGACCGTGTACCCCAGCTGCAGAACGCCACATTGTGTGGGCTTCTCTCTGCAAAGCTTCCCGAGCAGCAGCCGTGCGGTCGCTGGTCTGGCGTGAGCCGTCGTTTCATTCACACGCTGCTGCATCGTTAGCAGTCTGTGTGCAGCTTGTCAGCCCTTCATGTTCTCCCTTCAGCGCTCCTAGCTTCCTAGCAGGAGGAAAAAATGCTCCTGGCTTGTAGCTGAAACCCTTTGCTGTCACACGTCCTTGTCCAGAGCCTCTCTCTCCTCCTGGGGGCCGATGCTCTGTCTGACAGCCGCCTCCAAGCTGCGATCTGACGTCCAAGGGTTATCCCAGGCGTTATTTAGACCCATCTGAGTCTCAAAGGTAAATGCTGCAGGATCTCTTTGCAATAGGGTGGGAGGGAGGAGGAGGTAAAGTGCCAGTGTCCTACTTAGCAAACGCCTAAAACCTGGCCCGCTGCATCGCTTTGTCAGGCGCTGTATGCTGCAAAACTGATTAAATAAAAATGGAGCGTGTTGGGGCCAGAAATCACCCACTTCAATGTTAACGTTGTACAAACACTCTCCAACTGACTAAATTTGAGCAGATCCAAAAGTTGCCAGAAGCGTTTTAATGCTTTCCCTTTCTGCCAAAGCCAAACCGGCACCTCCAGCTCGGTGGCTGTCTCCCTGGGACTCATTAGCACGGCACCTCGTCGCTCCTGCCGGCGGCAGGCAGAAAAGCGTCACACGTGCAGCTAGTGGCAACCTTCACGCAGGAACAAAACTATGAAGCAAAACTGCAATAGAGGGGAAGGATTATGCTTAATAATATGCAAATCAGTGTAGCATCTCACAAGGATTTGATTTGTGTTTTGAGGCAGCTGCTAAAAATGTTGGTTTAACCCCTCTTGGGAGTGTGAATATATCCAGTAGACACAGACTAGATGGAAAGTGATTACATTTTCTAATAAGTTTAATTTTACAAGGTAGAACGTTTGAAAGCTGCCATGTCTTTCATCCTTGGACCGAGTTTGCTGGGGGGATGTCCGTGTAAGGGTAATTGTATCAATGTTAATAGGGCAGAACCCTGCCAACTCATGTGAAAAATTGCACTGAGAAATGCCCTGCAGATTTGTCGGGATGTGAGGAAGTTTTGCTATAAATAATGAAACGTGAAATGTAATTTTAAATGCACAAAGGACATGCTGCTTCTTGCTTTTTATTGTTTCATCACAGGCAGCCCAATACTCGGTGGTGTTGCCTGGACTCAATCAGTACACCATCAGGCTGCGTATCCTCTTTGCTGAATCAAGTGCTTACGTGCTAACCTGAGAAACTCAGCCAAGCCTACTTGTGTTCCCATTTCCCACATTGGGATCCTTTGCCTTCCTGTAACCAATTCCACACGTTGTTTAGCTTGTGTAACTTTTTATTGGTGGCTTTTTATTGCCTCTGTCTCACAGAAAGCAGCACTAGATTTAATGCAGTCCCTTCAATGTGACACAGGTGTACGAAAGAGCAATATTCCAGCCCAGAGCTGGTGACAGGCAGAGACATGCTTCAGGAGTCAGGGACCTACATGAAGGCCGAGGCCCCAGTGCCAGGGGATGAATAAATGAGCAGCACACTGCTGCACTAGCACTTGTGTCCTGCTCAGCTAAGTTATTGCTCAGGGCACAGCAAATTGGTACTTCTGTGGCTTGGACCCACTTTGATTTGTTTTCCTGTATTCAAATAGCCTGCCTCCAGCTGCCCTCTCGGGTTGAGTTTGACAGAGTTGCACAAAGGGACTCATGGTTCGTCATCTTCTAAAGAACATTTGTAATTCTCTGCCCTTTAGTTTTTGGTTTGGGCATTTGTGACAGCAGTGCCACTACAATGGGCCAGGATTCCCTGCTCTGCAAACACAAAACCAAAAGGCAATCCATGGGCTCAGGGAGTTTCCAGGCTTCCTTTTGTTTAGAGACATTGCTGATTGCAAGTACAAGGGTACTGATGAACTTCATCGTACTTTGCTGCTGCCCTTGTCAAAATCTTCTTAACTGTTAAAACGAGGCCCTGTTGAATGAGAAGAGGGTGCCCAAAGGCTTTGCCATACTCAGGCAGCCTTTAGGGCAGTACCCCAGCAGCCCATTTCATTTGAGCCCTGCAGGATTTGTCTCTTTCTTCCCTACCCACGCGCTGCAGGGAGCAGTTGTGTAGCAGTGTGCCCAGCTGAGGGTCTGTGCTGCTCTGATGGACACCCGGTGCCTTCAGCACCTCTCCGTGTGAAAGAAGGAGATTGTATCACCCTGAGACTATCTACTGCTTCCCTGGTGTTTGCTCAAATATTTAATCATTCTCTGGATTACATGTCTTGCAGGGCACCGTTTTGGATTTCCCTAGTTTCATCCAGATTGAGGAACATTTTATTAACAATAATTAACGTTCTGCCTTTCCCTCTCCTTCTCCAAGATCTCCATATATTGCAAACCAGGCAGCTCTTGGTTTCTGTTTTGAGCTCTTTGTCTTACAAAACCAGGCATGCTCTCTGATCCTCTAAGAAAATCTGTGGTTTTGCACCTTTCCTGGTTTTCAATGTAATTTTAAAAAAATTGGGGTACCAGGGGATTATGAAATATTTCATAACCAGTCTCACAAATGCTGTAGAAGGAAGCAAATTCACCTCCCTGTTTGTTCTTTACTTGTTTATACATCCAAGGATCATTCCCTAGTTATACTCCCTTGTTCTGTAGCTATGCCTAGGTACACTTCTTGTTCCTAGATATATAACCACAAATTTAGCTTTAAATGAACCTGGTGAAAATGAATGGACTTCCCTGAGATGTCAAGGGTTATTAAAAATTAAGAAGATCTCATTTAACTCTGCTCCAGCTCCTCTGTGCAGGCTAACCTTAACTGCCTTAAAATGGTTATTCCTAGATCTTTAGCACTCTCTTTAGTTACTTAAGGATTGGAAGACATTTAATTTTCCTACTGTCCTTTTCATGTATGGAATAGAAATATGTATTGAACTATTTTACCCCTTTTGCATTGTTATTGAAAACCGTCCCAGCTGTATAGCTGCTGTGCTGCTGAGGTTCTTTTACTCTGTTTAAACTCTTTGTCCTTAGCCAGGCCTGTGGTGGCTTTTTTTCTGTCCTTTTTAGCTTTCCTAATAAATATTTCATCCTTCCTAATTTTGTTTACAGTAATTCCTATTGATTTCCTCCTTTTCAGTCATTTTATATTGGCTTTTTGTTCCTAATTGCCTCCTTCACATTGCACCAGATGAGAATGTGCTTTTAGCCAATCTTGTTCCTTTTTTTAATTGTGGTATTGTGGCTCTTGGCCATCCCATTAATTTTTCTCCAATAACTCCCAATTCTCATCCTGTCTACTTTTTCTTTTCATACAGTTTTTCAGCATTTTATGTTCTTTAGTTTTTGGGCAATAGTCCTTTTGAAGCCTCAGTTATAAAACTACATATGTCATACTTATTCTTCTCCTTTCTGTTCTGTCCTCATTTTTAAATCTTTTTTATTATGTTTTGCATGATATTAAACTGCAATATCTGGATCAGCAACAGTCTTACCAATATGAACAACACTTGGAAAATCATGTACTATACCTTTGTGGTCCAGAGTCTTTGCAGAGACTGGTTTCTCTTCTATCTTTTTTTCAGTTAATGCAATGAAGTTGAACTCTAGGCAATTTTTTCTCAATTTGTTGCTTCCATTTCAACCCATGTTCTTCAGGCTATATCTGTGGGGGTTTTCCTACATACATTAATTGGTGTAATAAAATTTGTTCCTTGTTTTGCAAACCCTGCATTCATCTTTAGGTTCCTATGCTACTCCATTGGAAAATAAGGTTTGGTTATAATCCCTTTTAGGAGACGACACCAAACAAGGTCTCCTGACAGTAGGAATATACTTCTGCAATGGTAATTTTATACGTCAAAGAGACTATCACAGGGATAAAACTTCTTGTTTGGGGTGCTGAGTTATGAGACCTGTTACTGTGAGATGCTGAGAGCTGGCACAAACCCAGCATGTGCTCCCAGATCTGCATCCAAAGCCACTGCTGCATCAATTGCTGTGAAATAATTTGCTCCTGCTGTGGCAGCAATTTTGGGTAGTATTTGACAGCTCAAGCTGCCAGAACAATCTTGTTCTTATTGCATAGGTGTCCAGGAAGCTATGCAACAAGCTGTAAAGCTAAAAATTCACTGTTTTGCAAGAACATGGCAGTTTGAGTTTGCGTTCCTAGTTCACCAAAGTCCTAGTGAGTGATCCTGGACTCCAGGTGAATGACTGGGAAGGTTCTTCAAGTCAAACCAATCTACACAGAGCCAGTTTTACTTCCTCCATATTGCATCTGGTCATGGACCCTAAAGGATGCTTTAGTGGCTGAGCATGATCAGATTGAACACCCACAATCATAATTTCCTAAAGCAGCCCCCCAGAAGTACCTCTCTTGAGCATCTTCTCTGGGATTTGAGAGGGCACCATGATTTTTCATGTGACAAAGGACATCTGGTAGCTCCGAAGACGTGAGCGAGGTCATTGTGCTGTGCTGTATGAGCTATAAACCTACCCATGGGGGATCCTGAAGCACAAGCAGTCTGTATCTGTGAGGCTGACAAGAGCCAGCTCAGGCTCCCAGGGCATTCACAATGTAGTTTTCAATGCCTGGGGGAGCACTTTTACTTCCACAGAAAATTTATTGGAGCTCCCAACTCGTGTCCCTGATTAAGGTCTGTTTCCACTGAGCTTCTCTTCTCTCCCTTTCCCACCTCGCAGCCGTAGCTGGAAAGGCAGAATCCAGCCCTGCTTGTCTGCGCTGACACTGTCTTCTACTTGGCATTTGTGCAATATCTCTCTCTGCTTTCTTCCCTCTCTCAAAACGCACGTCCTTAGATATGGAAACACATCCTACCAAGAGCGCTCAGCGAGCATGGAGCAGATTGACTGTGAGCCCTTCTGATGCTGAATTCAGCTGACAACCAGCTCCTAATGCCAGCAGCTATTCCTGTTTTGTATCCTCTTCCTTCAATCTGATGTCGACAAGGTCAAGTTTAGAAACTTCTAACAAATGTTACTTTCTCATTAACAGACAGCCTGTTGGGTGGCAACTCCTGTTCTGTATACGCCAGTTGCCATTTTAATCAGCTCTCTCTTCTGCAAGCTTTGTATGTGAGTAGCTGGTAAGGCCAGAGTGGTGAATGGCGTAAGAGCCAGCAGCTCTGTCTACGCACGTTGCTTAGCTTTTCATATTTTTTACAGCAATTAGTACTTGAATGCCATTTTCCAAGTGACCCTGACTGTTCTCTGCTCTTTGAGGAGGAAGGGATGAGGTGGCAGAGCAGGGGACATCAGGGGATGGATGGGTGGGTGGGTGGGTGGACGGATGGATGAATGGATGGATGGATGGAGAGCATCATGAACAAGTTGCAGCTGGTCCACAGAGCTGTGCTTTTAAAGGGAAACTTCTTCCATGTGGAGGATTCCTGGTTCCAGATCCCATAATTCCAGTTTTCCTATACTGTGTCTTCAGCATCCTCCACTGTCCTCCTTTGGCTGAGGGCCACTGAAGTTTGCTAGGGATGATAACTCAGCTCAGTATCCTGAAGTTGTGTATCCTGCACAGTAAGGAAAATGAACTCCCTGGTGGGTTGGTTTTGGGTAACAGGCTGAAGTAAGAGCCCTGCTTTATCGTGACTTGGATGTTGGCTTGTCTCATCTAATTATCTCTGTAATCTCTGCCCTAGTGCTGCAGGCATGGATTCAGATAAGCACTCGTGGCAATTATATGATTGAATGACTCAAATATATATAAAAGATACATAAATCTGGTGATGGAAAATTGTATTGTGAAGATGTATATGGAGAATTACAGTTTGAAACAGATCCCTTTTGAATCATTGGGAATCTCGTCACTGCTGCCGGTAGCCTTTGGTTTGGGTTCTTAATGATTTATCTTCATTACTGAAAGTTACAGAGAGTAAGTCTTCCTGTGAGATGCCAGGTCCTGGTGGATGCTCTGTCTGCAGATGGCACTGAAAGTTAGTGTCTGTTAGGGATGCGGTAAGGTGCGTGAGATTGTTCTTTCAGTCTTGCTGAGGGGCAGAGCCAGGGCTGTTTAAGGATGAATGAGGGTGGAATGACTTTCCACAGGTTGGAAAGAGGATCTGCAGAAGATTGTTCTTGTCCAATATGCTTTGAGATTGATACCCAGCATGAGTGGCGATGAAATAGCCTCTTATTAATGTTAATTGCACTTACCTCTTACTTTTTGTGTTAGATAATGAATGTAGATATGTACTGGAAAGCCTGCTCTCCCTTTTTCTGCTGTGACAGCGTTAGATTGCTGTGATTTATACTCTTCATATAGGTAGTAATATGATTATTCAGTTAATCTATTATTCATTTCACTCATGATCTATTCTTTTCACATTCTTACTCTGTGAGTCAATTTCTCTCTCTGCTATTTTAATAGAGTAGCATTTTAAATTGTGAGAACACCGCATTAAACATGTATAAGATTTAGTCTAATTTAAAATGCTTTCTTCTAGCAGGATATGCCTAATAAGCATAAAACCAATAATGTTCAAAATGCTACGGCATATTAACATGACACATTGTGAAGGATGCATTTTTCAAATAAAGCTAGGCACTAATTAATGAATATGTAAAAATCTTTCTTATCCTTTATCCTGAAGCTGTATGATTGACATAGAAAAAGATATTTTGACAGAATAGTATTGAATACAAGCTACCTTGAAGTTTACAAATATTATTTCTTGCTGTCTAACGTGATAACTTTAAAGTAACACACAATAATATCTCACAGTAGTAATGTTATATGGACACTGAAGCGCTTGTGAATAATTAATCTGCACTTCATTTAGTGCCGGATGTATGTGTGTGACCCACAGGTTGAAATGGATTTCAGGTTTCCTATCTGCATTTTTCTGCAGAGGTCATGAGTCTGTTCCAGCGGCAGCGGCACAGCCTGGCTGTTGCTTCTCATGCTTGTAGTTTTGGAGACTCTTGCTGGAGTTTAATTATCCGGGCAATAATTATTTTTGCTAATTTGTTTGACAGAAAAATGAAGTTTTGGGTTGACTGAAAACTTCTTTAAATCAATTCAGCCTTCTATCTGCTGCCTGAGAACTGAGTGATTTTGATGTGTTTTTACATGAAATATTTTTATTTACAGCTTTGAAATGATGCTTCCTTTTAGAAAGTTACCTCGCTGCACACTCACGAAAATGCAAGACCTGCCCAGATGCAAAAATAAGTTTTACTGTAAATTGCACAATTACTTAGTCTAACAAAAATGAAATCACAGAATCATAGAATGGCTAGGGTTGGAATAGTTTAGCTATTTTTCTGCTTCATTGCCTATTCTCATGACCCTTTCTAATGGTCAGTTTTTGACCATGCAAGCAGCCCCACTGTGCAGATACAGAAAACGGTACTGCCCTGAACCTACAGAAAGTTATGCACAAACTTTGAGCTCATTATGGCTGCGCCTGCTCCTGCACAGCCCCCGGGAGCCTGCTTTTCCTTTCTGTACAGAGCATGGCAGAGGGGAGGAATGCAGCAGAACCCGGTCCCATACCATGAAGCTGGGCTGTGGCCAGGACGAGCCTCCCACCGTGCAGATTTGGAAGCCTTCTCAGCACTGTCATTTTAGACAAAGCCCGTGGAAGCTGCTTTGTAATACCCAGTGGGAAAACTCATATAATAAAGCACGTCCCTGTGTCTCTGCCGTTCCTGAATCTGCTTTTAAAATCTCCTATTCATTATCATTGTATCAGTTTAATTATAGATTTTTTCAGCAGAGGCTGACATGCAACAGGAGGTCTAATTGTACATTCGGTTTCCGGGATTGCTCATTCCCAGCAGGTGACTCCAGGCACATATGGTGGAATTAGCCATTTGCTCGCACTGCTGACCTTCTCCGCGTGCACGATCTCGGCGACTGTGAGCCGCCGCACTCCCACACTTTCAGAAGGGTGAGTCTGAAGTGATGATAAAGGAGACTTGGGCCGTCAGATGAAGATCACTGAGACAGTTTACGTAAGCTGTGCCTCAAATGCTGTAGAAAAATTACTAATGCTGCAAGTTCCAGAATACAAATTCCTGTGATTTCAGGAGTCCTTAGAAAAACCCACAAACTTTCTGACAAAGGTCAGGAGGATATTTGTTCTGAGTGTGGCTTGGATTCAGCTGTGTTTTCCTTAAGCGTTTTTAAGTTCTTGCTAAGGTCAGAGCTTTGCTGAATATTTCTATTTGTTATCTGTGTCTTCCTAGTTGCTAGGTACTCCAGTTATAGTCCAGGATCTATTGTGCTGGTGGTGTTTGAACATTAGAGGAAAATGAGAGTGCTTTATATTTGAGGAATGTGTTAGGAGTGTACTTAACTCTACATATCTCTGCCCTGGAACTCGCACGAAGTAAACTTTCATGGGAAAACAACTTTTACAACATTACAAAACCAGCATTTGAAAATGAATGTGCATATATGGCATTTTTTTTTTTAAACTGAGCAAGTGCAACTCTCCTTTGTCCCAGGAGGAGCTTACAGAAACTGTATTACAGGGGTTCAAGAAACCCACATTTAGATGCTGGGACTTCAGTGAAGGTTCTTGTTGTGCTGGAGAGACAGATCAGTAAACTGTGGTCATTCTCACAGACATGCAAAGTTAAAGCAATCACCACATTCAGAATCGGGAGGGATTTTTTCCTACGTATTCCCCAAGTACTGCCAGGTGCTGCGGATCCTCCTGCTGCCCACCCCAGGGTCTCTCTAACCCTGCAATCCCAGTGAATTTAGGAAAAAAAACACATCAGGTAGACTGTTGACTTTTCTATGGCTGCGGGTGAATGGCGTCACTAGATCTCAGTCCTTCTGCCAGCAGGACTGTGTTGTTTCTATTTGTAATTATGTCTGTGCTTCTGCAGGACTAGAAAACAAGGCGAGAGGCAGGTCTCCTCTACCCTGTGCTCTGCTTAACAGCGCGTCCCAAAACCTGCCCAGAAACTTCCATTAGTGACAAATGCTGTTATTTTATTACATGGCTTGGTTTTATAAAATACTGCCCCGTAGGTGACACCCTTCAGACAATTAAAAGAGCTGGCTTTGATCTAGAAAGAGTTTCCTGTTTGGGATCCTGGATGCCTCGGTGGTGACATCTCTCAAGTTGACAATCGGCGTCATTGACTGCTTGGGAAGCTTAGGCCCTGGGCACACAAAGATGCAGCACTGGTTTTTTTCATGTCTACCTCTTCTTGCATCCATCCATCTCAATAGAGATGTTATTTCTAGCCCTCATTGTTTTGTTTCTGCTTTCAGCAAATAACATAAGAGAAAGGTCTGTGACAATTTCGGGAAGCTTTATAGAAAAAAGTTATTGATGGCTGCTACTTCTTGTATGGGCATTTGGAAAAATCCTTGAGATGATATTTGGTGGCTTGGTGAAGTGAATTATTACTGTGGTAACAGCTGCTGAAATGTTCAGGAAAGCTTATTTCAACTTTTCCTTTTTTGTTTTTATGCTGACATGAAATCCTGTGGCCTTATTGCTGAGATGGTGGCATGAACATGTCAGTAATATTGGTTATGCAGCTTAAAAAAAGAGAAAGGAGCAAGCATGTCAAAATCTCTGTACTCAGAGCACTGCAGTGAAAAAATAACACCATCTTACTGAAATAAATTAAGAAACTAGGAAGAAAAATCTATGCACATCAACTGGAGGAATCTTGGTTTAAATGCTAGTGATTTTTTAAATTAAAATATTATTTCTTACTGGATTTATATCACAATTCTACAATTCTGAGCTGCTACTGTGTTACAAAAAAAATTGCTTTTACAATAGAAAATTCATATTTCTGCCAGTGTGCCTAAATCTGCCTTATGGTAGTTGGGTAAGTTGCAGAGAAGGAAGAGCTGAATGCTCTGCCTGCCTGTCCTGGGGTTGGCACAAAGTGTCATATCCAGCTTGGTGGAATAAATAGCCTTAAATTATCAAAAGTGTAAACATCTGCCTGACTGCACAAAGCACAGTGGGGGAGTGTAGAAGTCTCAGTTCAGTTATCACAGTGGACACTGAAGCATGTGAAAGTGTGGAAATTCCAAATTAAAGTTAATAAAAGTTTATTGCAGCCTTTTTTAAGAGAGAAGAAAGGGTTTTCTTGTTTAGTTCTAGGGTGTAAGTTATCAGAGTCACTGGTGTGACAGCATAGGTGGACACAGAAAAGTAAATGGTCAGGAAATATAGCTTTTGTTGTCAACCTTCTCAGAATCCAGCTGGATTGTCCATCATGGACAGATACTCCAGCCCTGGCAGCTCACCTTATTGGGGCCCTCGTCAGGATAGCAGTTCATTTATCTGCTGTGAGGCAGACTCTGCGCTTGTGTGTGTTCACTGGACTTGGGAAAAATTCAGCACCAGCTCGATTATCAAAGTAGCTTGAAAAATATAGAGCAGGTTTTCCATAGGAGATTTGAGAAGCTTTGTAATAAAAGAAATAACTTCTATGGGTACATTGCAAGGTTTTCCCCTTTCAGGACACATGAATAATTCAATATAAATTCTGTTGCAGGAAAGCCTTGAAAGAAACCCGTATGTCCAAACAGGGTGAAATGTCACAGACTCCGAGGTTTAAAACCCAAAGGTGGGTGCCTTAGCTTCAGTGGCCTGACCCTGACGTGCTAAAAAGCTATAGAGGTGTTTTATCATTTAGCTCCTCTGTGAAATTCCGGCCAGACTCACTATATGTGCAGGTACCAGACCAGTGGAGGGCTTGATCTCAAGGAATGACTCCTGCTCTGTCCTTTTCAAAAGCCTCCTTTTAGCGTGCTTTTAGAGGTTAAACCTTTGATGATGGTTAAGGTGATGGGCTTTGTTCTAAGCCACGAGCACTCAGAAATATTTGATTTGCAATGACACCTAGCAAGCTTTGAGCTCTTACTGTCAGTTTTATCTCAGTATTTGGGATCTTTGTCCTCCTGCAGCAGCACAGCATTTCAGTAATTTTATTTTGTGTAGCAATGGCTGGTCGGGGCTGTCTGGCTACTGCTAATTTAAGAAATGGATTGAGGTATTTTGTGCATGGAAAATGAAAAGCTACAAGTGGATCAGACAGTGGGAGGAAAAGTGGGTTTGCGTTTGCAAACACCCACTCAGCCCCAAAGCGCCTGGCACCAGAGACGTTTTTTGACAAATCCTGACTCTTATCCTGTATAAATCAGTGGCAATTAGGAGCAAGTCCACTGCAGTGAATGGGTTTATCCCTGTAAATAGTGATGAGATCATATTTATGCTTCTGTGCAACCAGTCTGAACAGAGAGTGGATCCTGAGCAAAAATAAAAGACTCAGGTTTTAGTGCATTTTTAGTTTTTTTTTTTTTTTTAACTGTCCTTCCCATCACTCCTGGCTCTTTAAATCCAAAATAAAATATCACATGGAGAGCTTTAATAAATAATTTACTTTCTGCCTGACACCAGTCAGGGAGGCATAAAGCTTCCTGTGTGTACATGTTGCTTCTAGAGCTCAGCAGTAACTAGATCTGAATTTAAAACAAAGTATCTGAAGATTTTTATTTTTCTATGAGGATGGAAGAGGTTCAGGCCCTCTGAAAGAGTCAGTTCAGGCCCCACCACATCAAACACTCTCTGTGATGTTTGAAAAGGCACCGTTCATTCATCCTGACCCCCCCAGAGAGGAGTATCGCGGGGAGCACTGCCCTTGTGGTTAAGGAACTGGGTGGAACTCATGGGATTTTGGCTCAAGTCTCTGCTCTGCTCTAGGTGACGTCCACCGGGTACAATGCAGTCCTGTGCTGAGATTTCCAGGCTACCTCCAAACAAGCTGGGGAGCAGAATAGTTGCATTGACAGGCTACGTGCAGGCAAAGATACCTGCTGCCCACTGCGGTTAGTGAACACAATGGGTGTGTCTTGTTTTCCCAAATGACCTTGCAAAATTACTAAATTTCCATCCTTCACAGGGAGAGTAACTGTTGAGCAAGTTGTGGAGTTGGGAGCTGTTTCTCCAAATGTCCCGCATGACCTTGGGCAATTCACTTAAGCAGAAATTTAGTGAAGTATTAAAGCATTTCAGTCCCAGTGAGGGCTTATCTCTGGTTCATTTCAGTGGGATTTAGGCTTCCATCTTCTACTTAAGTACCTAAATCTCTTTGTGATCCATACAAATCTTAAAGTTTCTCTTTGAAAAGGGGGGATCATAAAATGTCTTGTCTCACAGGGATGCTTTGAGGAGAAATTAAAGATTGTGAAAAAATAAAGGTTTGACTTGAGTTTATATAGATGTGATAGAATGATCATGTGCTCCATGAAACAAAATCTGAGTGCATGCTTGGCATGACCGTTGTACAAGTGTTTCCAAGCTGGCAAGAGCACCCAGTCTCCATGTTGCACAAAGATCATTCTATAACTTACAGAAAACTCCTGGAAAATATTTCTTTCACTTAAAACAAAAAAATTCTGCCTGTGGCATGGCATCTGTAACATGCTTAGCAAGCAGCATAAGCTCTTTATAATTCATCAAAAAGGCCACACAGGTAATGAGACAAGGCTCCTTGCTGTAGCTAAATATTTCTTCCCAATGCTGCTTCAAAACAAAAAGTCTCAGGATGATGGGCATGGGGAAGACCAAACCATAAATCTCTCCTGCCCAGCTCTGGCACAGAATTTGGGCTGAAATGTCCAAGATGAGGCTAAACGAGCTTCAAAAATCTGCCAAAGCTGCCTTGGTAGCTCTGCTGCTGCCCTCTGCCACCACCGTGCCTTCAGCCGGGGCGGGGACAGGAGAGTTGTCAGCTTTGAACAGACCCAGAAAATATTGCTGGAAGAGAAGTAGTGCTGGGGTTTGGGCTTGTTTTGTTTCTAGATGACATTGTGAGCAGGGCTGAGCTGAGCTTGCTTGTGGCCCCGGGGAAAGAAAATGTCTGTGGGAAATGATTCTTTCACTTGGCACCATTTCCAGTGGGAATCAGTGAGGATTTCAAAGATGTTCCCCCCCGATGTGCTAAAGCTTAGCTTGAAAAAACCACAGAGATGAAAGGGCAGCCTCCTCTGACACACGATGAGATGTGACAGGGTGAGTGGCTGCTGTTGCAATGAGCTGTAATGAGTTCCTATAAGGGGAGTCGCAAGCGCTAAAAAGTCAAATGAACAGAAATTTCTTTGTGCAGGGTGAGTTCAGCGATGCCCATGCTGCCTGTACACACAGGGTGCATTCAGCCCTGCTCCTTGGCATGGCTGTGTAATTCCCTGCGCCTTTGGAAGGACCTCTGAGGTGTCTGGGAAGAGGGAGAATCGCTGCACCGTACAGGTTTGCTCTGCATGCAGGCCACATCCCCAGCTCACTGTTTTTTTCCTTCTTTGTATTTAAACATAAACTGCAGAGACTTTGACGCTACAGCAGAAGAGGAGAGTTAGGTGACTGTACTGCACTGAAAAGCTGTTAGGTTATTTCCAAGTCTTATAGCAGGCTTTTCCAGTCTGCTGCAACCATAGCTGAAGCTGTAATGCAGAGATATGGGATGTTCCATCGTGTTGCATGAATCTGGGGGGTTTGTCAGGCTCTGTAATTCTGCAAACTTAGAAGCACGATCTCTCTGAGGAGTTTGGGGTCTGCATTCTTGCATGTGTATTGTGACAAACTTGTAGATGTAATGTAAGTGTTTATACCATTGAATCCACTGTTTCCTTCTTCCACTTCTCCTGTTTAGTTGCCTGATGGAAATTAGTAAGGAGGACTAGGAAATGATGTCCCCTCCCCCTGGCTGAGGGACACAAAGAGGAAGAGGGCATAGAAGGAGAAACCACAACAGTGAGGAGCATGAGGGGATGAAAATGCTTCCACCTGCTCTACCTTCCCTGCATGAACTTTGCATTTTATTGCAGATTAAAGAGCAGGAGAAGCAACAACTAGAGAGAGCTGTATGAAGGATTTCATAATAGTTATAAGCCGAGGTCTGCTTTCCCTCTCCCCTCCTTCAGTTTCAAGTATGCCCTATGGTCTCAATAGCACACTGACCGAGTGACGTGCACATCCGTCTCGTGGATGACAAATGCACAGTGACTAGCGGTGACTAGAATGGAACTACCTACAGCCGCTTCCTAAGTGGGGTAAGCAACCAAGCTAACTCTGTGCACAGTGGAAATGTAGGAGTTATTGTGGCAATAACCTGTTGAGTCACTGTTTTTTATTATACAATTATTTGTGTTCAGATCTGGTGTCTAAATAATGTGCAATACTGAAACACTGCAGGAAAGGAAATGAATGCAGAGAGCATTACTCCACACAGCAGAATGTCCCCGCTGAATAAAATCTATTTCCCTTAAGCTCTAGTTAATAAGGTTCTAAAAATTATGGGTGAACTCCTTAGGGGCTGGCATCTGAGTGCAGTTCAGAAGAGTAGCCTGAAGTTCAGACACTTCTCTAAAGCTTCTCTCATCCATTTGAATGTCACGAGTCTTCAAACCTGGGCTGAAACCCCTGTGAGGACACACTTCTTGGCAGTATTTCATCTTCTCAGGTTCCCACTGGAGAACAGAACTGCAAAGCCACACAAAACTCATGGCATTTCAAGCTTAAAAACAAAAGTTGGTGCTGTACTGGAAACAGGCAAAGATTTAGGGTGGAGGAGCATCTTTGTGAGTGGTTTCAAACAATAGAAAATCTCATCTTTGTTTCATGCATGGTGTGGGAAGTCTCTAGATAACCAATGAGGAAGGGCTTTGCAGCCTGTCCCTATTTACTCAATGTTCATCTTGCTTATGAAATATCCTTTCTGGTGTAAGACAGGCCAACACAGCCCAGCCCGCTGTCATCATCTTAATGCAAAGGCAAAACGCACTCCTATGTTTGAGCTGCTGGATTCCTCTTGTAGCCCAGATAGCACAGGCAGATCCTTTTACGAACACTGCCCAGGTCTCAGTCCTTTTCACACAGACTGAGAAAGAGGCAGGTCCCTCTTCCAGGGCAGCAATCTGGAGCCAGTTCCCATCATGGTGCACGTATCCCTGCGTGACGTGACCTGGTCACACGCAGATGTGGGCTGTGGCACCACAAGGCAGCACCCTAAAGAGGGACAGCAGGTTTCCATAACAGCTACGGTTTCAGTAGGAACCTTCTCTTCTGAAGAGAAATACTCTCTTTTGCTGCTGATCCAGCTCATCGTAGTATCCTTCCCTGGGAAGGCAGCAGTTGCAGTTCCTGGCTCACACAGGATGACAGATAAGGGACCCAGGGGTTGGGGACCACTGCTCATTGATACGTGTGCCTCTCAAGTGACGTGGTTCCCTGCTGAGGCCCCGCACCAGCCCAGAAACTTCCTGCTCAGATGCTGGCTTTGTCCTTGTCCTTTGTCCTGGCTTACCTTGCTGACCACCAGCCTCCTCCCTTTCGAGTCCTTTGGCATCAGTGTAGGTTCTGAAAATCTGATTTTGTCTGAACCACACAAGACTATTTAGAAATTGTGTGACTGCAGTGACGTGTCGAGTCTGTGAATGTTGTCTGTGTTGGGCTCTGAAGGAAAGCACACATGAAGGAGCGAGGAGGAAGTGTATGAAAATCCCTGCCTTGGATTTAAACAATGATGACTAAGGATTGCCTGCACAGGAGTTTCCTGTGCAATGAGGTAGGCTTTGAAGTGAAGTGCTTTACTTAGCTGCAATTTCTATCTGCAGTGTCTGGATACAACCTCCTACAGGTTTCTGAGGCAGCAGCGTTGCTGAGTTAACCAGGGACAAGAGACAGAGGGGCCCACGGTGACGACTTTTAATGGAGACTTTGCACTGAGTGTGTAGAAAGCTGGAAATTCATATTCTTGCTTAGGGGTCTGTACCATTTATAGTGTTGGAGAAAAGTCTCTGTGTTCCTTTGAATTGGAGTTGAATTTGAATTGAAGAGCTTGCTATAAATGTTAGAACACAGACTGGGAGCGTTCATCTGTGGTGCTTATACAAGGAGGATGCGCTTTTCATATGACTGTAAATGTTTGTGTGCACATACATGGTTACTGTACGTCTGTAGAGCTTTGTGATCTAAGAGCTTCTGTACTACATGTCCTGAGTTACTGGCAGTCCTGTAGTGCTTCCAAATGCCTGAAAAGATACAGCTGACACGGTATTCTGGCAACCTTTTTATATTGGTGTTGTTATAAAAGTCCCAACAAGGACAAAGAACTGCAAAGGTGTGTTAAAGGTCAGTGAGATTCTGGCACTGGTGCAATCTTGGGTTACTTCATAAAAGCCATCTTGATAAGTGGCAACCTAGAAGGACAGCTTTCAAGAGCAGAGCTAGGGTTGTTCCTAGCAGGTCCCCTCCTGCTCCGTTGGCTTTCAGTAGCACCCGTGGCCTTGCTTGCTCTCCGGGCTTCTGAAAATGTCCAGGCACTATTGGCATAATTTTGCCAGAAAAGCTAGAAATGCTGTATTATGTACATTTTCCTCTAAGCCACCAAGAATAAAGCCACTTCGTTGTTTTCTCGTCAAATTGTCTGCATGGCAGTCATCTTTTAGGCGGTGACAGTGAACCTGGCATTAAATGCTGTATTAATGCATTAGAGAGAGGAGAATGAGGTGAACTGTAGTTATCAATGCTCTAGCTTTCAGAATGCTTTGCGGGTTTGCAGGCAAACTGCCTTCAAGGTGTTGAAATGTGAGGACCCTTGTTTTCCTCCCTGCCCTCCTGGTGTCTCTGACTCCAGAGCACCAAAGCTCATCCTCCTCAAATCCACGGAGGAGTAGTTTCAGTGCAGCTTACTGGATCCTTGATGCACTCTTGAAGGCTTTTTCATTGCAATGTTATTTCCTCTCAGAGCCAACGTGATTCCCTCTGTGCCACAATAAAACCACTTAACAATCTTTCTTCCCTTTCAGGAGAAAGGCAGCAATTTAAAAAAATATATAGCCACATATATCTCCAGAATTTCTAGGCTAAAAAAATATACCACATTTAAAATGTTGTGGCTGTGGCTCCGCAGGCTCTCCCACATCCGAACAATGCAATGTCATGCTCCAAAAGTTAATGACTTGTGAGATTCAGTGCTGGGCTGGTAATATATATGTTGCATTTTCTGAAAAGTTACAGTGCTGCATATCATCAGAAAGAGAAAATACTTATTTGTCCTCTGATATGGAGCGCTGATTAATAGCCATGTCGAATATGAATTAGAAATATTTTAAATTGTGGCACTCACCAGCAAGTAAAAGGCGTATTAGATTATTTTAGAATGCTTTTATGGCTCCATGTGAGTAATTCGACAGATGGTACTAAGGCACTTGGTTATAATGCTAAAGGAACAGAAAAAATTGTCTTGCTTGAAATAAAAAAGTAAATTCTCAAAAAATTCTACAACAGTCTCAAAAGTGTGGCATGGGCAGCATAGATAAAGAAGTGAATGTGAATCCTCAGTGCCATAGCCTGACTTAAAACCCCAAGCAGGATCTCATGCAAGTGGTAATGCTGTCCCACATGCACATCGATGGGACATTTGCATTCCACGGTTCTGTGTCTGTCTTGAAGATAGATGTGTGCATGTAGGTGCAGGCTGTGTTCACAGAGTATGTAAGTCAGGGAAACATCCAGCTGCTGTGAAATCATGCTAACTTTGCGGCATAAATGAGGTGGAAATTTTACAGATTTGTATTTAAAAATGGCATGCTCAAGAGCTTTGGAACTAAACAAGCCCCATCTGTTTTAAAATTTATACAGCACTAAGAACGTGCCCCGGTATACATCAAAATTTGGGATGTTGTATAAGAAAGAGCAGTTTTCTAGGGCAGCAGGAAGATTTCAAAAAAACCCAAGATTTTGTATGTCTCTTCTTGAAGCACTTGGTTAAATGCACTCATTGCCTGAAATTAAGTTTTTGTGCTAATCATGAATGTTCAACAGTCTCCTAGATACTCCTCTATCTAGCGTGGGACATTACATTCTGGGTGGACAGACAACTCGATTGATAGATGGCTGGATGACTGGGCTCATCGGTCCTGGCCACACTCAAAGGCGTGTGACAAGTGCAGTACTCAGGGGTCTGTCCTGGGCCTGGCCAGTTTATGACTTTCACTGGTGAAGTGGACAAGGTGGTGGAGCACGCTTTTGTCAAGTCTGCAGGTGACACCGAATTCCAGGTGCTGCCTGTCTGTAGCCTAAGGGCATACCTGCCGTTCAGAGGGACCTCAGTAGGCTGGAAGGCCAGCAGGAACCATTCAAAATTCAATAAGGACAAATGCAAAGTGTTGCACCTGGGAAGAAGAAGCCCTGTGACAACAGAGGCTCCAGAAGACAGAGCCAGACTCTCCTCTGGGGTGGGTGGAGGGAGGATAAGAGCCAGCAGGCATCACTTGCTGCAAGAGAGGTTGAGTGAGTGTAAAGAAAACCGTTTTCCCCAGGATGACTCTCAAGCAGTGGAGCAGGCTACTCAGGGAGGCTGTGAAGCTTCCACCCTTGGAGGCTTTCAGGACCTGACTGGACAAAGCTCTGAGCCACCTGGTCTGACCTCACGCTTGTGCTGCTTTGAGCAGCAGGTTGGACACAGAGACGTCCTGGGCTTTGCTCCACCCTGAGTTACACTGTGACTCGGTGATCCTCCAAGAGTTTAAAGTTTTGGGGTTGTACATTTTTTTGTCTCGTGGGTGGTGTAAGCCAGAGCTGACCACAGCAGAATCCAACCAACATGTGCTTGCATGGGATTTGGTGTTTTAAGTCTCCCAAAGAGTCTGGGACATAACAGAAGAGAGCTGCAGCTCTGTCAAATGACAAACCTGTATGTTTGCTGCATGTTTGTTGACTGAGTCTGACACAGCTGCTCACCTCTGTTTTCTTTCAAGTTTCTCTGCTGGCTCAAATGATGCAACGTGTTAGTGCAGTGAACAGCAGAGCAGTGGCAACAGAACCGGGGTTTGCAGGAGGATTTCTGTATGCTCACTGTGCCCAGGAGGTACTATATTGCCTGAATCACTGATAGTGAAGTTGCTGTTCTGGGGAGAGAGGGAAGAAAACAGAAAGGTCGGCTCCAAGCTCATGTAAACAATTAGTAACAAGTAAACCAGGGTGCAAACTGACAGCACATCAGCTACGCCCTGAATTCCTTTGTGCGAAGCAGCTTATTTTATTCAGAAAGTGCAGTGAGGCCCTGGGCAGTTGCCCTTTTGCAGGTCCAGCTGAGCCAACAGAAGATGCTATTGATCCAGATGCTCCCCAGCGCTGCTCTGCCAGAGGCTGCCGCCCGTTCCTGTTTGCTGGCGGAAGGGGTTTGCACAACCGTGTACACAACCAGCCATGTGGCTGGTGTGAGCTGGCCCCAGGGATGTGCCTGATGTGAGTTACGGAATGCTGCCACAGTGTGCTCCATGTGGCAGATCCCGTGCAGGGACGGGGACAAGCACAGCGTCAGTGCTCCCGTGGCACGGGTGGGTGGGTGGAGGACAGCCCTCCGAGGTCAATGGGAGAGGGTGCAGGGGAACTAACGAGCTGTGAATTCACACCCTTCTCCCTGTGCATTAGCCTTCTCAGTTCAAGGGGTGAACTGGTTAGATCACTGGGTGTCACTGCCCGTGAGTGACAATACCCAGCTTTTCTGAAAACTCCCTGTAATGTCATACATGGGCCTTGGTTACCATTGTCTTTCTCCTTGGCTCTCAGGAGTACATTTTACAGAAGCACAGGTGTTACCCAGAAAATTCCAAAATCATAGAATTGCCTCATTTTTTATGCTTTCGGTTCACTTTGGTGTTTCCCCAAAGGATGCTATTTTTTCTTCTGTCTCTTTGTAGGCAGAAAATCACTTTGTAATGTCCTGATATTGCTGATGGTATTTTCTTTCTCTTTACTTTAAAAGCTGGTTTGGAGTTGTTTCTTCTTCCATGACAGTTGGTCCCTAGGAATTCTTTTGGTTTTACATAATTTGCACGTCTGTGTTCTCTCTGCGGTGTGAGAACCGGCAGAATGCTGGTTGTTAATAATGACAACAGTACATCCGCTGCTTTCCTTTTGCCACCGTGACCCTCCCAAAGTCATCGACAATTCCTCATCTTGCAGCAACTCAAAATGAGCAGCACAAGGGGTGAATTCC
>NW_010143064.1:58565-64021 GCF_000699245.1 Pterocles gutturalis
GCCTGTTAAGTGTCCTCATTGCATCTTACACCTTGATGAGTTCTTGACACTGGAGGACAGTTTGAGTTCGCCTGTCACTGAACTGGGGCCACCTCTGCGGTGGACACGGCGAGTACTGGGCAGGCTCTGAGTGGTCTCTGGGGAAGGGAAGGGTCTATGGGGAAGCGTAGGGTCTGTTGATGATTATTTGTGGCAAACATTTGCCTATCCTGTAATGATGTGGGAGGAGAGCTCTTTAATTCACAGGACTGTCAGCAGCTGCAAACGTCTGCAGATGTGGGATCTGTAATCTCTCTTCTCAGACCTTGACATTGCTGTTTAATCTCTGCTATTTGTGACTGCAGTTGTTTGGGTTTTTTTTAAATAGGAGTCATGTAAAATCCACAGCAGGAAGGAATCACTGCACATTTCCCATGTGAATGGCCGTGGATATTGCACAGATACACGTATATGTCTGTATGTCTGTATACACACACATACACACATATATATATATATAAAAAACCAAAACCACAGGGAGCTCTAGTGCAAACATTACTGCATACTCCGGAAATGCACACAGAGGCAACAGTTAGTAGATGGGATGGAGCTGTTGAGTTTTCAAGTGGTACTGTAATTAAAAGTAAATGTTTCTCAGAGTCCTGAGCAGCCCTGACGGTGACACCCATGAAAGCCCAGCATGTGCCTCAAGGACAATACACCCGGAGAAATGTAATCGTTCCCCATTGAAGTGCGCATTGTTTTGGAACTGAGGACTTTCTTTACTGATCAAAGAGCTGCCTTTGATTAATCAGTTTTGAAACAAATTAATTTCTAAGTTCTCATTTTTCCTTTTCTTCGGGGATATATTTCAAAAGCCTTTTGATCTTTGGTGATAGGTATTTAGTAAAAGGTACACTTTTACAGAAAGAACCGTGGAAGTCTTGTTGTAAAGGGTGACGTGTTTAAAGCCCTGATCAGAAAATGTTCAGAACAATCAGCAGGTCCACTGACTTCAGTGGGCCTATGCACACTCACAGGGTTGCTTTTGTGCTCATTCTTCAGCAGCATCAACCATTTTAAAAAGCAAAATCAGGCTGATGGTCTGTGGAAAAAAAAGGGTATTATATACCTCAAAGGTCGGAAAATATTTATGTGGCATCTTACACTAACAGAGGACAGGCAGCACAAATCTTTACAAATAGGCGTCCTGCTGGTACCAATTGAGATGTAGGAGGCAGTTAGCATCTCTCAATTGCAAGTGTCATTTGATCCCCAGGGAGGCATTTAATGGATGATATTTCCCTACTGAGAGTCCTGTCTTTTCTTTCTGTACTTCATTAGTAGTAGTTGAGGGTCCTCCTGTTCATAAAAAATGTATGCACTGCTTACCTGATTTTTCACATACTGTACTACGAAAAAGGATGTTGTTCCTGCAGAACTAAATGGAATACTTTACCTTTAATTATATGCTGTCTTCCTGTCTGCAAGCAGGTTTTCCCAACTACTTCTTACCAAGCCAAGGGGAAGGAAAGATCAAAACAGAGAAAAGAGAATAAAACCTGAATAAAATAATGGCTATTTGCAAATCCACTTCCCTCTGAATGTTTCCCCCCTCCCCATCCAAGCTGCGTGGCCTAGATCAGTCTTAAGGATGCTTCAGAATGCAGCTCCTGTCTGCGGTGAGGTGTCTGTGGGAAATGGATGTCTCACTCCTTCTGCGGAGGTGGACCTGTGATATGAAACACTCATCAAGTATGAATAATTTTATCCGTAAGTGAAATCTTGCAGTTGTTTGACAGGGTAGAGCATTACTATCCTACTGCTCTTAAAGGGAGAAAAAAAATCACAAGAACTCAAAACATCACGAGCAGATCTACCTGGAATAATTTCAGCTTCAAAACTCAGGCTGTGACAGAAATCCAAGTCGTTCCCTGGTGGCTAAAGGGGACTGTACAGACCCGTCTCTCTCCCCCAGGATCAGGGGCTGCCGTTCACTTTCTGATACCACCTTGGTTAGCAGCTCTCCTATTTTCTCACAACGTTTTTTTACTAAAATTTAATTTCTTATAACCTTTATCAACAAGCATGTAGATTGTTTAATAACAGAAATGCCTTACTTTAATGGTCTAATTAAATACAATAAAACACTTTAACATGCAAATACAGAACCTCCCCAGAACTGCTCTGGGTGTTGCTGGGGATCAGTTCAGAAAGGCAGATCTGCCCTCACGGCTGCAGTGTTCCTGCACGGGGCAGTGACCTGGGGTGGCAGAACACGCCGTGCTCCCTGCCATGAACCACTCCTGCTCGGGCTGCGTGACCTGTGAGAATGCTCTCATTCATTGCAAGTGTGAATTGCAAGCAAATTCATTGCATGTGGAAAAAAATCCGATAGTGGACTAAGAAACGGGTTTTGCACTAGAAACCAGCTCTCCAGGTGCCGGTGCTTGCCAGAGGCCATTTGATGTGGTGAGAACTGGGCTCTCCCACTGACACAAGGATGCTTACCTTCCCTTCGGCCCTGTCCACCACCCCGAGGAGATGCTCCTCCAAGTCTGCCCCTGTGTTAGCACTTAAGCATGTGTCTGACTGCTTTGCTGAAGCAGAATCCAGCCAGCCCGTTTCAATATTGGCTTGTTTTGGTTAAATTGAGCAGGTTGTGTTTTGTTACGTAGCTTGAGGTGGTGAGAGAAAGCCACTAAACTTGGAGTTAATTAGTATGGGAAGAGTGTAATTTATCAAGATTGCATGAATGAAAGTAAGGGCAGTGTTATTTCATTGGTGAGTGCATTTGGATTTTTTAGATTATTTTTTCCTTTTTGACTTACTGCAAAATATTATAAGTACTTCATATATAATGAAAGAAGAATAAGGACAGGAAAGTTGAAAAGATATTAAAAACCTATGCTTTTTTTTTTTTTTTTTCTGTTAACTACATGCTGTTGATCAGATGTGAGAGCTTTTATTGCTGTGGTCTGTTCTCATTTTGTATCTAAATTGTAGCTGACAAGAAGCTTTACATGACAGAGTCCTAATTTATATTACCAAGAAGGACTGAGTTTACAGAGCTGCTAAACCAGAATGTGCCTGTCTGTTGCTTCTTCTGATTCCCTGTTTCTGAAGCAGTGGGGACCTCCAGGTGATTTCAAGAAATGTTTACACTCAGCTGTGTGCACACAGAATCTGTTTTATACTGGGGGCTGCTTTCCTCTTCATTTTCCTTAATTTAAGATAAGCCATTGTAGATGGAAACTTTGAAGTTCCTCTCCTTTGTGAAAAGTTATGTTGCCTTTATTCACAGGAACGAGTCCAGTCCCACCAGTTTCTGCTCACGCAGCAGGTGTCCCGCTGACGTAAGGGGCTGTACAACAGCGTGTAGTTGTGTCGAGTGCACTGAATGAAGTACAGAGAGCTCTCTCCCGGGAGCATTGCTGCCTGCAGAACTTGCTCGGTCTGTCCATCCATCGCCTTCAGCCGGAGACGCAGAGCTCACCCAGCGCGGGCCGAGCGTTCCTGCGCGCAGCGATCGACACTGAGTCATTGCTCATAGCTGCTTGGGGTGGTGCCCAGAACTGTGGCACTGGTATTGTGAGTAATACGCATCTTTTATCGAATCTGGTTGTACATTTAGCTTACATGCCACAGCGAGGCGTGTGTAAAAATATTCATGGAAAGTCTTACAGTGGCTCACGCCTGCCATCGTGGGAGTGTGAAGATTGTGGAAATATCCTTGTGCTTGGGAGACACCTGCTGTGTAGTCCACAAACCGCAGCTCCGCACTGCCTGCGCTCTGTCCAGACTCCTGGTCAGGCCATGGGAGGTAGGCAGGATATCCAAGCTGGTGTCTGTTAAAGGCAACCTGAATGCAGTGCTTACCTAGCTCCACGGGCTGTGAAAAGAACCAAGGTCAGGTAGATGCTCTGCATGGTTCCTTAATCTTTTTAATATTGAGTTTTATGCTGGCAGCTACACCTGCCTCCGCACTCAAGCGACCTCCGGGATCTCTGTAGGGGTCCCTTTCGCCTCCTGTGAATGTGATTGAATCAATGCCCTCCCTCCCAGGGCTCCTGTGAGTAAGTGCATTAGAAATGTCTTTGTCTGGGATAGTTTTGGGACCAGAGAAGTATTTCACATCTTGCGAGGAGCGGCTGAAGGAGCTGGGGTTGTTCAGTCTAGAGAAGAGGAGGCTGAGAGGAGACCTTACCACTCTCTACAACTACCTGAAAGGAGGGTGTAGTGAGGTGGGTGCTGGGCTCTGCTCTAAAGTAACAAGTGATAGGAGAAGAGGAAATGGCCTCAAGTTGCACCAGGGGAGGTTTAAGCTAGATATTAGAAAAAATTTCTTCACTGAAAGAGTGATCAGGCATTGGAACAGGCTGCCCAGGGAAGCGGTGGAGTCACCATCCCTGGAGGTGTTCAAGAAACATGTAGATGTGGCGCTTAGGGACATGGTTTAGTGGGTTAGGTGGTGTGGGTTGACAGTTGGACTTGATGATCCTTGAGGTCTTTTCCAACCTTAATGATTCTATGATTCACTAGTCCTCTAGTGTAATTTGCTCTTGTAGTGTCAGTTGTTGAGCAATTATGACATTTTGTACACAACCCACTACATACTGCGACTGCTGTCACACTGCTGCAGGAATTACGCACGCTGGCAATGAGCATACCCAGCTCTGAAACATGAGGTCCAAGAAGTTTCTGGAACTTCTGTGTTCCTCATGTTGGTGACTGCAATTTAAAAATCCACATTTGTAGTGCTCAGTGGGCTGTCAAAGCTGAGATCTGCAGGATTTAAACAATTTTGTGACAGCTGCAGGATAGCACTTCAGTTTCCAGGGAAACTGGCACTGGCTCTCCAAAATCAAGGTGAAGTGTTGGCTGATTATCTGATAATAATGCTGAGCATTTAAATATGAGGTTCTTCACCTTCCTCTTGCTGAAACAATTTCTATTTCTACAGCATCCAGCAAACGCAAGAGATGTCTTGCAAATTCAAACTGTTGTCACAGCTTGGGCTCTGTCATCTATTTCCCAGAGATGAAAGACAGAATTCAGCCTTGACCCGTTTAGCCGCTGAGCCTTACGCTCTGCTGGAATGATAAGGGGCTAATTTGTCCCCACATCTACTGCACAAACTGGTACCATTGTTTATGTGACAAATTACAGAATAACAGAAGTTATTTTGCTTTACCATGTGTTTTTATACTATGCCTTTCCAGAACATTTTTGTCCTCAAATGCATTTCCTTGTAAGTAATTCTCATGGCATAAACTTCTTCTCTGCTCACACTCTTGCTTATCACCTGGGTTTAATCGCTCTTTGGCTTTGTACTCGCTGGACTCTTGTTTTGAATCAGTGAGTTTCATCGTTTTGCTGAACATTCCTTTTTCCAGGTCATTGATTTCTAAGGTTAACAAAATGAATCCTCCCGCTGATCCTTGTTACGTCCCACTAATCTCCTTGCTATATCCTGA
>NW_010143064.1:64052-76940 GCF_000699245.1 Pterocles gutturalis
AATTACCTTTTGTCTTCAATTTCAGAGGCATTTATTGAACCCACATATCAGTCTTGTGCAGGAAGCAGTTTCATATTGGATTCAGGAACATGTCGTGTGAATATTTCTCATACTTACACCTCAATTTGTTAAGGTTGTTTAAATTTTCTTGGTTAATTTGCTTCTTGACATGCCCTTTTAAGTGTACTTTCTCCACTGCTTATTTTTTGCAAGAGATGTCTTTCTTTCTAACCTCTATTCTTTCGCATCTGCTCTTGAATAATATCTTACACTATTTGATAGTATTGACTTTCCACTTTGCAGCACTTTATCTTTTCTACCTTTCTGAATCATTTGGCTCCTTTGCCATCCTTTGTTCATTTTAGGAAGAGAATAAGAGCCAATATTCTTCTGAAGGACATTTGTTCCGTTTTCCTGGGGATTTTCTTAGGCCTGTCTTTCATATCACTAACTCGAGTTGATATCCACTTTAGCCAGGTTTGGCATGATCAGTCGTATCTCAGCTTGGACATACTGTGGAGAGCACAGAGGCACAACACCAAAGAAGCGATGTTCATGGCCTGAAACTGCATGATACCCTTGGATTAAGGTGGGTATTAATGGAAAACAAGGCAGAGCACAGTTCTTAGTCCTTTGATATGACCTTCTTCCAACCCAGATGATCCCTCTTTCGGGTACCTATGACAAAGCCTGCTCTCTCAGTTATTGCCTTTGCTAGGAGCAAAATATGGAGAACAAAGGGCTTTTTACACGTTCATCAGTGTGCCAAGGGGTTGTCTTTAGGTGTATTGTAGTAGCAAGAGTCACATGTCTATCACTAACACAATAAAAGACGAAGCCCAAACTAAACTTCTGGCTGCAGAGCCACTGTGCAGTCTGTCTAGGGCCACTGTCACTCCAAGTTGCATTTTTCACATCAGAAATCAGTGATTTCCAGTGCCAAGGACCATGTGGGCATTTACAGAACACACTGACATCCCAGAACAAGTCACGTACCTTTGGCAGTGACGCAGATTGCTGGGATCTCAGGAATGAGCAATAAAAGTGCAGATCTCAAGAACAATAGCTTCTTTGCTAGGCTAAGGAGAGGCACATTTTTAACAGTGACTGAGCATGACTGAAGATAAGAGTTTGACACCAAGGCACTGAGAAGGAATACAGAGAGCACCACTCCTAAACAACAAGCTTGCTTATAAATACAATTTCTCTTTAGAAAAAAAGCCAAAAGAAGTTCTGCCTTGGAAAGTACTTTCTGACAAAAACTTCATTTTACTGGATTGTTTGTTATCTTAGATGATCCCATTCTATTTTGAATGTATTTCATTAATTAACAAAGCCATTCTGAGGTCATGTAATTTCCTTCAGAGACGAACTGAAGATCCAGGGTTCTTGGAGGAAAAGTAGAAGTTGAATGTGTGAGATTCACACACCAAAACTCTCATGGTAAATCCCCTCACATCCAGACAGTTACCTCCCAGTCAGTACATCTGAAAAATTATGACACACTCGATATGTATCAAGCCCACGACACCCATAGGCTTTAAATCAGAGGTGGGGAAGGCGTGTCACATTTAAAAAAAGAAATGGCCACAGAGACACTTTTGTTTAAAAGCCTCCAGGGTACTCAGAAATGCACCTTAGCAGGCAGTGAAGCTTGGCTGAGCGGGAAGCTGATAGTAGAAGATAGTCTGCATGAAGTTTATACTGCCTTGAACGTTGACTATGAATTTTAATTGAATATGTTTTGCTGAGCAGCTTTGAGATACTGGTTGTTGCATTTTTTGGAAGAGGAATTTTGTTGATTAGCTGAGTAGTAAAAGAAAAAAAGCTACTAATACAGATTATAGTACATTTCACAAAATGTTGGAGATGTGGAGTCTGCTACAGCACGTGCTGCAATCCCACCAAACTACTGCTGGCAGCTAGCTCTCTATGAGCAGGTCACCAGCCACTACAGTCCCACAGAAGCCCATTAACTTAAAAAAGGGGTCTTCTGAGACAGGAGGAAAAAAGACAACATGGTTAGGTAGCCTGGTTCATCAGCAGCACCCAGGCCTTTCTCAACCTGGATGAGTCAGTTCCCTTTTAGAATAAATACACATTCAACAGCATTTTGGGTGACTTCTATTTCCAGTAATATTGTTGTAACACAGGAAAGAGAGGTATGTTTGTCTTAAGCATTTTCTTTGAAACAGACAGCAGAAGGAACAGAGAAGTTACAAGAGGCAGTGAATTTAGCAAACCTGCACATAAAACAACCTTTCATAAGAATAAAATGGTGCATTTACAGCTGTAAATGTATACACCCGTATAATTTAAAAATACAAAGTTACCTTTACTGTGTTTCCGGGCTTGCTTTTTTTTTTTTTAGTTCAAAGAATGAAACATTCAGGTGCTGGACTTAAAGTGGTTAACCTCATTGCATTGGCAAAACCAAACCATTCATGCAGCACTGGGCTTTTAACTCATCATCAGTGAGAAAGCTAAACTCAGCAGTCAGTGTAACCAAGGTGCAATTGTGTTCTTCATACTGTGTACATTTTGACTGGCTTGTAAAACGAATGTAAAAGTTCATGACTTTCCCTGGCAGCTTCTTGAGATGACCGAAGAAAACATGATCTGCAACATATTTGGCCACAGCCTGACTCCGAATGAGAAGACAGGTTTTTATCAGACAGTGGAGAAAAGTCAAAGTCAGCTACCTGGAAAAGAAACATCAAAGAGATCATTTTTAATTCAGGTCCTGCTGCCTCAAGTGAGTCCAGCAAGAGTATTTTGGTCCAGAAATGGCACCTGGTCCTCAACCAGTTTCAGTCAGTCACCAACTTCAGGTAGACTTCTGATTCACAACTGCTGCACACCTGGCTGGCAGGCAGTGTCTCTAGAGGTATGTGATTCATATTGTGGCATGATGTAAAGGGTATTAGGTACTTTCCAAAGGGGCGAGAAAGCTACCTTTGATTTAGGAGCTCATCCTTATTACAAATATGATAATGCAGCAAGTGAAAGCTACACCAGAGATGGAAGGGAGCTGGGGAGATAAAGGTCTCCTACTAGGGTCATACTAGTGGCAATTTAGTGCCACTTTAATGTACCCACTCTTTTTTACTATCCTGTGTCCTCTTTCACTTTCCCCCTGCTTTCCTTCAAGTAACCACTCTGAGGTGGTTACCACACTACCACACTTCAATGCAAGCACCTGGTAGGAATATTAACAAACTGCCTGTGAGAGTCCTGGCAACTCGAATTACAGTTACAGTTCTCCACAACTAGACAGAAGCATGTGTGTTGCTTAAAGTGTTTGCCTACAGCGTTCAGATTTTTCCATGGAACGGATCAGAGGACCAGGGAAATGCTCCCTCCCTCTCTGTTTGCCTGGGGATTAAAGAAGGGACATGGCTGAAAGGTTACTATCCCAGCTCAAAGTAAAAGTAACCAAATACCTCCACGAGATCTTTTTGTTGCGTGTTATTTCGAAAGGTTGTGTATAGCACCAGTCCTAGAGTCACTGAAATCAGAGTGATCCAGAGCAGGACAAAGAAAGCCGGGTGGATCCCTAGGAAAGAGCACAAGGGGACATTCCTGGAGTGATACAGAACACTGAGCAGAGGCAACAGTGAGAAGGAAATTACCTTTTAGGAGAACTTTTCTTATTTTTAGAACAGAGAACATGTGTGTAACAGGGAATACATTTTTCAGCCCAGATCACTTTGGGTCTTTCTGAAATCTCAGAATTGGGAATGCAGAGTTGTGAGGTTGTAACAGTCTGTCCTTTTTTAACCCCTCTTTTCCCTTGAACAGCCTAAAAAACCCCACACAGTTACATATGTTAGCCCTAACTCCCCAGGGTGTTTGCACCTCTGCGGTACTCTACAAGGATAGGAAAGAACCTCAGTCAGCATCTTCACAGCAGCCAGCAGCCTCCAGCAAAGGTGATTTGCACACTCACCCCTGCACACACACCGGTGCTTTCTGGAGTGAGCTGCCCTGCCCGTGCACAAGTGCTGGCCCATGGTGAGATGGCATAACCATTGTGGATCACAGCCTGGCTGTCCCCTGGTCAGCTCCTCTTCACCTGGCCACTAACCACTTTCTCAGGGGGTTCAGAGACCCACCAGGGGCATGCACGGGCGAGCCAGCAGGGATTGCTGGCTGGGGGGACACAGAAAGCTGTAATGAAATGGAGGCCTAGAGCAATCTATCCTTAAAAAAACATAACTAAATGAAACAAAAAGAAGAGTTGAGACTGCTTAATTAAAGGGAGTGTTAAAGATGCATATGTTTTCCTAGTTATCCTCTCTAACTACAAGAGCCAGACTATTTAAACTGAAAAATACGTGATTTAAGTAACTCAACCTTCCCAGGAAACTCATTAGCTTCGAGACACTCTTGAGACTAAGGGTTCATCAGGATGCAAGAAGCTCAGAGCAATTCCAGTAGGCACGTTACAGTCTCTCCTTTCTTTTCCTGCTTCCTATGCTTTTAGAGATCTATACTGGTTTCCAGAAACCTCCTCTGCAGGCTATAGTTGTCCCTGATGTGTTTGAGATGGTCGGTTCCCCGGCAGGTGCCCATCTCCGTGCTCCTCACCTGTGGGCCACACTTTTATCCCGTGGTAGGTCTGCAGCATGGTCACACTGTTCTCCACCCGCACGCTGAGGCAGTACTGCCCGGCAGCCCTGAACGTGTGGCTGAGGCTGTAGCAGGAGCCGTTGATTTCCACCAGGTGGCATTTGTCACCTTCCAGCGGAATGCACTCGGCCTTTATCAGCCAGCACAGTGCTAGAGGAGGGCTGAAATGACAGAGCAAAAAAGAAAAAAAAATAAAAATCAGGTGAAAGCTCTGCAAAAATTTCACCTAAGAGATGATGAATCACTTGGTTAATATAGCATAATTTTTAAAATTTTAAAATAATGAAGTTAATCTGAATACAAATAGAGAAAGTAATAAACTGCATAATTGTTTTGTTTATAGCATTTGTCAATTCAAAAAGTTCTTTGTGATGCTGCTATATAAGCAAGCCTTTCAGCTGAGAGCTAAATACCTGCGTGGGTCATAGGAAGGCTATTGTGTATAGAAAACCCCTTAGTCCTTCTCCAATAAAGATAAAAAGAATCGTTTTTCCCTGCACTTCCAAGGGAGTATAGGTTGATCTTTCTTTGTTCTTCTCACACAGAAGAAATCACTGTCTGTGCTACTGAAACACACCCAAGACTTTTCTGATTAAAGAAACTCTACAACCAAAACTGGAAATAATGTAAGATGAGCTCTGTACTATGGACTAATAGCTGGAAAAAGTAAATAAATAGCAAGGATCACAGTACTCCCTTACAATAACAAAAACTTTTTTATTTGCTATCAAGCAATCCAGGTGCAATCCACTTTATGGCCATATGTCTTCTCACCATGTCTAGTCGATGCTTTTTATTTACGTTTTCAGACCCTTGTTCCAAGTGATTCTGCTTGGACTCATGCTATGCACTATGGACTTTGATTTTGTCAACAGATAGAGCTTTTCTTTACCCCATCTTATTAGTATTTTGTTCCTTATCTCTTTAGAACATTCTCTGCTAAAGAAAGCAGCATGTACAGTGTTTAGCTCATTTTCTAGGTTTTGTTTCTATAACTCATCTCTCAAGCCTTTTATCATTGCTTTTCCATCATAAATGCCTATTGCATCAGTCCCGGCCCTGTGGCTAGGAGGTCAGGTCTGGCAAACATTGTCCATCCTAAAACCAAGCCTGCTTTCAGGGATCTCAGGTTTGTTTGCGATGGTTTCTGCCTGTTTATATTTATTTGTACACCATCTCCTGCCAATGTGCCATTCGCTTTTTGAATGCAAACTACGCTGCTTTGTCTAGTGAGGCTCTTTATACCTTTGGCAGATGGCTCTGTGTTGGGTGCTGCTCGCTCCATCCTATATGCCTGCTAACAGCCCTGCTCTTTTTTTTTTTTTTTTTTTTTTTAAATTAAGCATATCACAAAAAGCAGAAGGTGAATGTGTCACTCGTCTGGAGAATAAATGACTTCTGTGGTCATGGAGTTTTTATAATGAAGGAGCTTTCCTAAGAGTTTCAATGACATTTAAAATGCTTATGCCATACAAAAAAGCTCTGACGTGTTCTATATACTGCAGCTGAGAGAGAGCTTGTGCTAGGATCAAGGTGCTCATGACTCTCCTGTATTCCTCTAATCCTCACTGCATGGAGCCTCTCTGTTTTATTCGTCTTGCGGTAATCTCAATTTTGCCAGACTTATGCCTCAGAATCATTCCTCCCATGTCCCAGCCAAGGACAGCTGCCATGCAACAGGGCTCTGAATACAGTTTAATTTAATGGTGGGGAAATCAGTCAAGGAGAAAAATTCAGAAGGAGGATTCTACTTTTCTGTAAAGATGCAAGCTTTTCAGGCTCTCAGGGTTCATGGAATTTCAAGTCTGGAAAAAGCAATATTCAACAGTATTTTGTTAAAAGGGAATTTCTTCTTTGTTTTAAGAAACAGCTCTGTGGGGCACAACTGACTATTTTAAGGAAACAGTGGGGAAAAACACTTAAATAGACAATGCTTCTTGGGGAGAGAAATTGTGTTTGCTACTTACGTGCCATTGATATGAAGAGATAAACTCAAGTTTTCCATTACATGAGTCTCCCTGGAGCCCACTACATTAATACTTTTAACAGCATCTGGGAGGAAGAAAAAGGCATGTCACACTCCACATAGAAACTTGACATTCACTGGTTTTCTGGTGAAAGTTTGTTTTCATACACTTTGCAGATTTCTACTTGCCCCACACCCAAGAAAGAAACCTACTGGTAGAGTTCTAAGTTTTCTGAATGTTTTGTAATTTCTTTTTAATATATAATCAAATACTTTACATTACTACTTATGTGTTTATTTACTCCTGAAGCTCATCAAATCAAAGAGACTTTCCTAATGCTTATTTTAACCAATTTATGTTTTAGGGATAGGTGGCATAAATTAAACAAACAAATCCTCCATAAGTTATGGGAAACATTTTATTGTGAGTTTTAAGTGTATGTGAGTCTTTTACAAAAGACAGTGAAAGTTCTGGTAAATGAAAAAGAAACAGATTTTATATATTTCCCCCCCTTTTTTTCTGCAGTAGAACAGCACAAAGTCAATTTTGCAATGGAAACTCTTAATTGAATAATGTTGACCCATTCCTGCATGTGAAACGATGCTGAAGTTGTGTTATCACATTAAAGCTAGATTGTACCTGAACTTATATAGCAAGTCCTGTTTTGAGTATGCAAAATGGTTTATAATTACCTAACAGCTCCAGAGCAGTGGTAAAATCACCGGTTTTCTGCATCATTTCTCTTTCATGTAGGATGCTTCCAATTTGTTCCCATTCAGCTATGACTTTCAGATGCACCGTGCGATTCCCCAGGGTGGAGCAGTTATAGTAGACAAAGGGTTCCTTGGTAATCTGATAAACTCTATGTGAAACATGAAAAGATTTAGAATCAGAATTGCTTTTTACCAAGTCCCTGCGCATTTCCGATTTAAAATGGAGCAAGCTCAAACATATTTTCTTTATAGACAATTCTACAGTTGGCTCTGATTCTAATCCTACTTTACGTCCCTATCAATGAGGATTAATGTCCATGGCATTACCAATAAAACTACAGTCAGTATAAGACCCAGAGTATATTTACATGTTTGTAATCAAAGAAACTAAAGATAATGCTAAAAGAATTCAAACTGAATAGGAATAATCAGTAAATTATAAAAACTACCTTTGTAGCAGGTAGACTATAAGCTAACTGAAGTACTGAGGGGGTGGTGGGGAGAAGAAAAATAAGCAAGAAATAAATAAAAAAGACTAAAAGCTTACATTTTTATTTGCATACACTTATTAGTATTGGACATGTATTTGTCCTCGGATGAGGAGAACAACTGAAGAACTGAATGGCTTTTTCCTCCATACTGCAGAGCGGCTTAAGGGCTAAATACTACCCATGGTTTTATTTCTGTTGGTTCTGAGCTATGTTGGTATTTTTTCCCTTCCATTTTTTTATTAGGTAAGCATTAAGTGTGTATTAATGTGCTCGTCCATATTATTTGAGAGACCTATCCACTTTCAAAAGCTCCTCAGACAAGCTGTAGTGTATTTATGGGTAGCTGGTCACAGTAACGGCTACTTACTGCCCAACCACAAGACAGTATACCGCTTCCATTTTCCTTAAGTGCACAGATTATCCACATATTCAACAATAACTACCTGCTAATGTAGATCTGCAGGCGTAATGATGTTTTAAAATAACAATTTGCAATAAGTTACTTTTTCCATTTTGTTCAGTTTGGTTCAGCTCGTTGCACACACAGTAATACACCTCAGGATATATTTGAACAAGAAATTTAGGTCTAAACCATCACCATTTTGTGAGTATGCAATGACTTCTGTGTCACAGTCTTTGTAATTCACCTGGTTGACATGCTAGGAATGTACCAACTGACAAAGGTGTATGCTTTGTCCTGTGATTTCATCAGCATTTTTCTCTAGATGAACATCTGAATCAGAGCCATCTTGAGTACTCACTAAAGCAAACAAAGTAACCACACCTACCCATCTCCAAAATCCCAGTTGTAGACAAATGATGCTGACTTGAAGTAGTGACTTGGGTCATGCAGACAGAAAGAAATCCGGGTCACGGCGCCTGTGGAGGAGCTGGAACCACGTGTGATAAATCTGCTGTCTTCTATCTGGGCAATGGTAAGATTCCCTGTGATAAATTCTGCAGAAAAACAAGGTGGAGAAAGAATGACAGCATATATTACTTTCATAGCATGCTCTGTGTGAGCATCAAAACATTATTTAAAATGTACTGCATAAGTCTTTCTGTATCCTAGCCCAAGGAGTTAAGTGTGTTTTACATCTGTTACTCAGTGTTACTAACGTGTTAGTGAGGCAGCGAGATTAAATTACTTATTTAAGGTTACACAATGGGTCATGATAAAGCTTCTAATAGAAATAGGAAAAATAATCCTGGACTGATTGAGGTCAATATCAATTTTTACTATTGATTTTAAAAGAACTGGGATTAACCATCAAACACCTAGATCAAGGGATTCAGAATCAAACCACTATACACTCCCTTCAGGTCTGTGGTAGCCATTTTTGTTTGTTTTGTGGGTTTTTATGTTGCTGGGTTTTGTTTTTTAGTTTTAGCTGCTTCCACAGAAATGAAAATTTGACTAACTGTGAATAACAGATGTGCTATATACTGTAAACACAGAAAGGGTGAAATTTTGATTTTTACTTCTTAAGACATCCTATGCCCAAGTTTGTTTACAAGGACTGGCAAAGATTGATCTAAAATCCTCTCTAACCTGTGAATAAAGAGGCATTACGATGATACATTTATCAGCTCATTATAAAATTAATGGTCTATTAATTACCAGTAACAGAGCCTTACCCTGTTAACAACTCATTAAATCTGGTTAACTGTTCTCTTGATGATGCACAAATAAGAATCACTGGGACATGGGGTTGGAGGGATATGGTTACTGGTCACTGCAAGAAGGGATTGTAGGAAGCTGTCAGGTGATATTTCATGTCAATCCCTGTATCAGAGATCATTCCACACTGTTGGACAATTTGTCAAAAGATGCATGTTTACAGTTATGAATATTCCCTGTAAGCTGAAACTGCACTTAGCAGTATTTGGAAATACAGCCATGACTTCACATCCAATGTCTGTACACTCGGGCAGGACTCTAAAAGAAAATTTAATGGCTCTGCTGTGCTGATGGCCCAAGTTTTTGCTATGTCACACAACAGTGAAAATCAGTAGATTGTCACTGCTGCTGGTCATCCTAACCTTAGGACTAGAAATGCTGGGAAGCAGTACAGGAAGGATTGTTTCAGGAGTCTGGCCATGACTGAACAACGCTGATGTGTGAGCTGGATCTGGTTTCTAGCTCAGTTTCTCTAAGTGACAGAGGCAGGGAAACACGAACAGGCTCACACTTGCTTCCTGGATGGAGGTAGACTACAGTATTGCCCAAATGCCTGTCCAAAACCACCTTCAATAAAAGGGCTGGATAAATCAAACTCTGTTGGCAGAAGTCATATTTGTGCCTGGCTTTCATTTTTCCAATGCTAGCAAAGGCAGGAAGCATTCTGATGTATGCTGAATTCCCGAAGACACAGAAGCTGTAAAGCCATTTTACCTGTAATCTGAAGCACGGTGACATTTCTAGCAACTGGCCGACATAACAAACAGTTTTGGTGAGTCACCCAGACAGATACAGGAAAAGTCCCAGGAAATTCACCAGTTACATTAATTACGGAGTTAAACCGCTGCTCAGATTTCTCTATCAGAATCAAAGGAGCATAAATCCAGTTAAAGTGATACAAGTTTGATGTGACGCTGTCATTCTTCATACTTAGGCTGGCGTGAACAGTAGCTTGAGCTCCTGTTGTGATGGGACCATTGTTGGTTATTTCCAGACCATACTCCTCTGTGGAAATCAGAAGAAAAGAAAAAACAAACCTTGTTGTATTGCATTTTTAATTTTATTTATTTATTTACACATTTGAACTAGTCAGCTATAGTTATGTAACTCACAATGACACTCATCCCAGCAAAGACTTCACCACTTTTATTTTTTTACCATTTAAAAACCTGGAAGAGGAACGGTTGCATGTATATATGAGTTCAAAGAAGTAGCGTTAAACAACGTATTAGACTGGGTCCTAGAAATATTAATAGTAGAAGGGAGCTTCAGACTAGAACATCACAAAGACTTTGGTGAGGTTTTATAGGCAGAGCTGGGTGCTGGCTGTAGGTTCAGTCCCTAATGGTCTACCGTGGTCTCTAAACTTCCAGCTACTGGAAGAAAGTCAAGCTCAGCGTTAATCGCTGTCCTAAAAAAAACAAACAAACAAAAGAAACTTTCAAACTCAAGTAAGATCTCAGCCAATGGATTCCTTTGTCAGCTCTGTTAACCCACAAGCCTCTCCCACATTGGTCCTACCTGAGCAAAAAACCTCAGTACCAGCTGCTTCTTCTCTATGGTCCATCACTGACTTCCTTTTGCAGGAAAAGACCAGAAATCCCAGTGTAAATTAAACTTGTACCATGCACCACTGGGAGATCACTTGCCAGAAGAGGGACCTGGACAAGCTCAAGCAGTGAGCCCACGTGAACCTAAGGAGGTTCAACAAGGCCAAGTGCAAGGTCCTGCACCAGGGTCGGGGCAACCTGCGGTATCAGTACAGGCTGGGGATGAAGGGACTGAGAGCAGCCCTGCAGAGAAGGACTTGGGGGAACTGGTGGATGCAAAGCTGGGCATGAGTTGACAATGCATGCTCGCAGCCCAAAAAGCCACCTGTATCCTGGGCTGCATAAAACATAGCGTGGCCAGCAGGATGAGGGAGGTGATGTTTTACAATGAGGGTGGTGAAACTCTGGAACAGGTTGCTCAGAGAGGTGGTACGTGCCCCATCCCTGAAAACACAAAGTCAGGTTGGACGGGGCTCTTCATCTAGTTGAAGATGTCCCTGCTCATTTGCAGGGGGGTTGGACTACCTGACCTTTAAAAGTCCCTTCCAACCCAGACTATTCTATGAGTCTATGAAACAGCGAGGGATGAGAAGTGCAGGACCTGTAATGCTGAACCATCCCCGCTGCTCTGGATCGCTCACTGTTATCTTCTCTGCCATATTTACACAAGCTACTTATTTCAACTCTTACAACCACTGCAATGGGCACGGCAGAGCGTGACTGAGGTTGGGTTTTATGGAAATGATACATTCAGTTTTTCAAAAAAAATAGCAGTGCAACAAGATTAAATGAACTGCATGTGTTAGAAACAAAACAAAAAACCCCAACCCCAAAACAAAAGGAAAGGCAATAACCACTGAAAATTGTGAACTGGGGCAGAGCTGGGAACAGGATCTGGTTGTTTGCCTCCAACGTGTTCCCTCCAGGCATCAGCGCTGTGCCTGGCTGTCCCCTCACTGGCGAGCAATGGGGCAGTGCTGGGCAGGGCAGCAGAGCTGTGGGGGTTCTCATGCTGATGACTTTCCTCCTCCTCCAAGCAGCCACCAGGTTGCTAACAGGGACCTGAATCTCTGAGGTTCAGAAATGGCATTTCTCATTCATCCATGACCTGTAACGTGGAGGGAGCACTGGGGTCAGCTAACCCTGTGCTGCCTTTCCTGCACCCATCAGCTTGGGATGAGGTGGAAGAAGAACCTGAAGCATCTTCTTAGTGCCCTCAGTTCCAGAGATCACAGGTGCTGAGCAAATCTGGATGCAAAAGGACGGTGAGAAATAACTGTAACCTTACTGTCGGAGCAAGAACTCTAGTGTTCCCATTTCACATCACAAGGACTGGCCCTGAGTTCAGATTTTTGAGTTAACAGAGAAATGCATGTGATTTGATGAGATCCAACACAGAGAGGTTTCCAGTCTCTAGAAGCTTCAGGCTACCCTCCACTTTGTTTCAGCAGAACTTGGGAAAAAACATAGCCAGCTACCTCTCGCTTATCTAGCACTTCTCCTTGGAGGTTATCATGGTGCTTTACAGGCCAGGGCCACACTGAAGCCCAAAAACTCCAGCAGCTGGAGATTAAGCAGCCAACCCAAGGTCACCCAGTGAGTGAGACATTTCATCCAATTCTGGGATTTCTTATACCTCTCTCTGCAGAACGCAGCACAGCGAGGCTACCAAACCAAGGGACAGGGACTGCCCGGGCGCCTTGTGACCCACGGCACTGGGCAGCGGAGGAAGCAGAAGCCCAGCTGTGGGGTTAGGAAGCACAAAGCAGAACCCCGGCTCCGGGGATGCCCCAGCTTCCTGCAAGCACCAATGTCGCAGCACCTCAGAATAAAGTCTGGGGAAGCGAGAGGGGG
>NW_010143065.1:0-782 GCF_000699245.1 Pterocles gutturalis
GGATCTGCCCTTGTTTATGTGAGCGTTTCCCCCGCGCTGAGGAGCTATGTGTGAGTCTGTGACCTCTTAATTCTATCTGAAGAGCCACAAGGTGCAGGTCTGCGTTAGAATCTTCCCACTTGCCAAAGTTCGCCTGGCGTGGGGTTTCACACCGACTGACTGACAGTATGGAGACAAAAGCGAGCGAGGGGGCACTGTAATATAGCACAAAGGGGCCTGCGGGGAATGGGCGTTGCACTGAATAAAACAGCCGGCCTGCGCTGTCCTTGCGGTGGAGTGGGTCCGAGGGCTCCTCTGGGGCGGCAGGCGAAAGCGGGAGACACTTCGGGTGTGCCGTCTGCTTTGCTGTTTCAGAAGTGGCCCCACACACCAAAGGAGAGAGGGGAGACTGAGAGGAGGAAAGGTGTGTTGCAGTCCTGCAGGCATCGGTAGGATTGCAAGTGCTCACAGAATGAGCTAAATTTAGGTGGTAGTGTCATTAGACACGTGACTGGTTGGAGATAAGGAAAACGAAAACAGGTATTCTGGAGAGCTATTGCCAGGTGATGTATTTCTACCTCAAAAAAAAAAAAAAGTAAAAGCCTTCTTTCTCTAAAGAACCACAGTTTGAACACTGCAGCCCTCCAATAAAATCTTCGTGTGCTCTTGCAGCAAAAATTTATCCCAGGTTGAATGTGGTTTTCAGCATCTAAACAAAGCTGCCTTGATATGGGTGAGTAAACACAGACTTAGGAGTTGGTTTTGGGTTCCCACATCCAGAAGCATTAGCTCTGACTTTAGTT
>NW_010143066.1:0-2098 GCF_000699245.1 Pterocles gutturalis
GAGCCGGGGAAGGTGGATTGCCGCTCACCACGCAGAGCATGGACTGATTAACGCCAGGATGTCCTGCTCTTATCTTTGCTAGAAACAACACCCCCAAGCTGGCAGCTCCCAAGAGGACTTTCCAGCTCTGAATTATGGACACGAGTTTTTGGAAGAAGGCCTAGATCCAGTCCCTTTGGCATATCGACTGGAAAGTCTCAGCTACAAGCGCTTAATCTCCCCGGCGTGTCCCCCACGCAGAGGTGCACTTCCTACCCGAGTATCGCTATTGCACATGACTGTCCCCTGCAGTGCCACACACCTTCTCCTGCCCAGCACCGAGGCCGGGCTGTGGTCCCCGAACAGACCCCGGACACTGCTGGCCAGGCTCTGTGCCCACCATGGGACAGGGGACTGCAGCATCCATCCTCTCCCTGCCGGCACATCCTCCGGTGCAGCGTGACATCCGCTGCCATGAGAGCCAAGAACCCCGCTGAGCGGCCGTGCCACCAGGCGTGGACAGTGTGTGCAAACAGCCATCCTGGAGGTGTTTCCATTCTCCTGCAATTTCATGGGTTTGGGAGAACCTCTGCCCTTCTGTTTCTGGTTGGGTAGTTGTCTTGAGTTTTGTTTGTAGCTTTTCCTCCTGACTCTTAGAGGGACAGTGTTGATGGGTTAGTGTTGGAGAACAGGGGGCCACGGAAGTTTCAAAAACTATTTCACCCTTGTCAGTAATAATAACAACAACAGCCAGCAATGTGAAAGCCTAGCAATCATATCTCAACATGAAATGTCAGAAAGCACATCTCTGCTTGTTTTCTGCTCAGATGCACACTTGCAATGAGTTTGCAGAAGGCAAAGTGCACTGTTTATGGTTTTACTGGAGCATCCAAGTACTTTATATGCTTGTTTTTTCATAACAAAATTACTTTGTCCATAAATCAGGCTAAACCCGGAGGCAGCTTTGACCCATTACCTCAAGCTTTTGCTGTAGATCAGCTGTTCATAAACTATGTGCCCAGATTTGATGTCCAGGGTTGCATTAGGAATAAAATATTTGGGAAACACAATTTGCATCACAGCTCTTTAAGTAAGTATTTGGCTTCCTGGAAATGATGACTCATGGTTTGGATGTGCAGAAATGTACCAATAACATAACCTTTCGATCTTCTAATGCCAGAGAGATCCATATAAACCCAGGCTTCGTGCTGCCCAGATGAATGGTACAGCAAGCCGTATATATAGCACCACTTCAGACTCCATCTTTTTGCAATGTGTGGGAAAGACAAAAAAGGGGCAGAACACGACACGGAGGTCAGCCAGCTCCCAGAGCCATGCTTTATCAGTGCATCTCTGATCTGCTTCTTCCTCTGCCACCCGGCTGATTTAATAAGCAAAGGTTTCTGGAACAAGTCCTGCATCCTGGCACATTTTATAGGATCATTTCTGCACAGCAGCATGTATTAAGTATAAAGAGCTTTATGGAGGAACCTTCTGAGTACAGGTCTAGTCCCTGGCAGGGTGAAGTGGCTGCACTGTTATGGTTCAGAAAAGTTATAGAAAATTATCATCGAAGAAGCCTCGTTTGTTCCCTAACACAGGTGGTTAGCAAGCAAAAGGCCAGTTTTCCAAACAGCCATCCTGGCAAGGGGATGTTCCCCAGCCACAAGAGGTTTGTGCAGAGCTCTGCCAGCCATCGGACATGACCTCCATTGTGCCCAAACCCACCTCCAACGCTTGGTGGCCTTCATAGAATCACAGAATCATAGAATCACAGAATCATAGAATCATTACGGTTGGAAAAAGACCTCAAGGATCATCAAGTCCAACCATCAACCCAACACCACCTCACCCACTAACCCATGTCCCAAAGCACCACATCAGCTCGGTTTTGCAGAGGCAGGTGTAGAAGTGGACCCTGCTTAGAAGCTGGACACCAAATACCGAATAAACAGGAATAAACGAAGCTCCTCTGCAGGAAAAGTGAGCTCTGCTTTCTGCCACACTGATCTTTTTCCTGCAGGAAAATGCACCTCTACAAAACCAAAATCACAGTTTTCCAAGGGAATTTTTTTATTTCCCAGCAATTCTATTTCGCATTAACCCTGCGTCTGCCTCA
>NW_010143066.1:2238-2617 GCF_000699245.1 Pterocles gutturalis
CGCCGTCGGCCCAGCCAGTCCTGGGCAGAGGGCAGGCCAGGCACCGGGCGCCCAGCTGTGCCAGGGTAACGCACAGCCCAGGTGAAAGAAACTAGTTCATTACTTCTGGGATGGCTTTTGGGGTTTTTTTAAATATTTTGATAATATTTTAATATTTTAATCTTTTGATTCCAACCAGCAATCTGCTGCTCAGCTCCAGCTCCGACAGGAGGATGTCTCAACACCACCGCCCCAGAGAAGCAGCCTGGAGCCTCGCGGGGGAGCTGACGGATGATCCCAGCAATCGCAGTGCCACCCTCCAGCCTCACATGCCAGCCTGCCCCAGAATTTGCCCTGCACCTCTGCCCTTTGGGGCAGCGCTCAGCAGAGCTGTTCTGCT
>NW_010143066.1:2648-6433 GCF_000699245.1 Pterocles gutturalis
AATGCTGTTGTTGTCACAGAATCAGAGCTCTGTCCCTCGTGGGCAAAGCACGTGTGTCCCCAGCACAGCCTCTGCAAACTTTAGAAGAGTTAGCAGAGCCATGGGAGAAACATTGCCTGTGCTCTCACACACTCTCTAGAGAGCTGCAGCCTCCAAGTGATGTCCAGCCCGAGCACCTGCCCTAGGCTTCGTCACTTTGAACAATCCCAGCTCAACACAGCCGAACAGGTAAAACACCGAGTATAGACCAGCCCAGTGGAAAGACACTGTGAGAAGCAAAACACCACTAGACACCAGTTTTTGGGACTCATCCAGTTACGAAACGTGGAAAGGCTTTGCACCTTGTCCCTGCTGAGCTCTGGTGCACCAAGCCTCAGAGTCAAAACATCTGCCTTGAATCAGGGGGCATCGAGGCCAGGGGTGCTTGGTGCACAGGGAGCAAGTCTGCACCCTGTGCACCCCACGGACGAGGCGAAGCCTCAGCAGGCCATCGTGCCCCTTCTCTTTGCAGCCGCAGGGCTTTCACCACCCACCCAGCCCAGCCGGGTTACAGAAGGCACAGGGGATGCTGCTGTTTGTGGCCTTGCCTTGCTGCCTCCCTCTGCTCCCGTGCACGCGCAGGGCTGCAGCTGGCACGCGGCGTGTGCTGCAGCTGGATCGCACAGCTGGGGGGATCTGGCGAGCAGCTGGCTGCCTCCGCACTTGTCAGCAAGGAGAGCTGAGCAGGGATCCCCTTTGCTGCGCGGGGCCCCGGGGCAGCTCCTGCCCCAGCATGCTGCCCGCCACAGGCACGGGACATCCATGGGGACAGTCCCTCTGCTCCACACAGGACGGTGGGACCTGTGAACCTGCTCACGTTGTGCCACACCAGGATGTCAGCAGGCTCTGCCAGCGCTGCAGCCAGCCCCCTCCTCAGCCTTCCCTAGGCAGGAGGGGAGGTGAACACAGCCACCTGGGGGGATGCACGCAGGATGTTTATTGGGAAGACTGAGCCTGTCCAACACCCCTGCCATCCCAGAGCACGTGCTGACAGCCATGGCCAGAAGCCTCAGGTCCTGACAGCCCCAGCTTGCCAGTATTTCTAAGCAAGGCAACTCCAGCACAGCAGGGGCAGGGGCTTGTGCAGGCTCCCCCATGCCTGCCGGCAGTCTCTGCTGAGGAGGGCAAGGGATCGCTCGCCCGGGGCCGCCCGTCTTCCTCTCGCTTGGCCCAGCTTGTCCCTCCCCAGCAGGCAGAGAGCCAGGGTGCCATCACCTCCAGCAGGCAGTTTTACTGGCTGACACTATAAATGTACTGTGCTCTCATGGATTTGATGCTGTTTTTATGAACTTGGAGCTCAGTGCGGCTGTTTAGTTTGAGATGAGCGAGGAATGTATTAATAGTTGGGTAAAGCGCACTCCGAGCTTCTAATCTGACTGAGCTGTTTGCTTTAGGGAAAAAACACTTCACTTTTTCCATTCATTACTATTCTTTGTTAGTGGCTTGAGCACCCGCCCACAGCACACCGGAGACTGCTTTAACCCCTCTCCCACTGCACCCAAGCCACCCACGGTGTCACATGGGGAGGAGAGAGCACTTGGCAGAGAGCGTCACCAAGCCTTCCCCCCGGATCGTGCTGAAACCCACGGGCATGGATCCTAACCTGTGCTTGCAGGGGGAGCAGCAGCCCAGCGCTGGGCTCGGTCAGACGCGTGGAGCACAGCTTCAGCGTTGCAAATGCACGGCTGCTGGCACTGCACCCACAGCCCCCCCCCAGCAGCCAGGGTCTCACCCACAGCCCACCCAGGACCCTTCACCCTGCAGCACCCACAGCCAGGAGGAGGATGCTGGTAAAGCCCACCCCGCTGGTGGCCAGACCCAGCCGGAGCCTGGGTGTCACAACCTGCCAACTGCCCTGTGCTCCCATTGACGAGGAGAGAGGGGAGCACGTTCACCCAACGGTCTCTTTTTAATCAGCAAGGACACGTCGTATTCCAGGGGCTTGTCTTGCTCCCGACTGCCCGGTCCGCCCGGACTGCAGCAATTGATTTACGTTCAGATGAGGATCTCAGCGGCATCCTGCTAAGTCTCTGATCCAGCATGAACTTTCCATAAGCAAGGCTCTATTTTTAACTCTGCAAGGCCTAGCAGAGGGTTGTCTTCCAGGGAGGGGGGATAAGGAAGTCACTCTGTGCAGCCTCCAGACAGCTTCGAGCTTGTCGGGGGGACTGGTACCCGCAAACTGCCCCAACTGCCAGCACAGTGGGAAGGCAAGGGCAAGATGGCACGAGGGCTCCAGGTCAGCAGCGTCCTGCGAGCACGGAGGGGTCAGAGCAGGAGCAGGCACTGGAAGGGACTGTTCTGGTGGAGGAATGAGCTGGGGTGAAACCAGGAGAAGCACGGTGTCAATCTCATGTCTGGCAGCCTCAGCACAGCCTGGGGCAGGGATCAGGGGACTGTCCCTGGGGTGAGGCAGCACGCAGACGGGACAGTCCCTCACCGGGGTGGTGAAGCATCTCTCCAGGAGAAGAGTGCAGGGAGGAATGGGAGCCCGAGAGACTGGGGAGAGAGCTGGTACCAGCACACCAGTAACAGGGAGGAGAGCTCGAAGGCACAACCCACCGCACTGGCAGCCTCGGCTGCACGCACCCACGCTCCAGCAGCTCCACCTGCTCCCAGCCACAGCGCACGAGTGAGCTCTGCCCCAGCCAGATCTCCAAATCATGGGGCAGGAGGGCAATGACGCCAACACCAAGCCCTAGGGACACACGCTGCAATGTGCCACCGAAGGAGGCTGGCCCAGGGCTGCAGGTGCCTGGCACACACTCGAAGACTCTTCACTTTTTCATGGTAGGGTAGACGGGGGTGCAGGCAGTGGGGTGCTCTCCTGTTGGCCATCACGGAGGGGAGAACCCATGGTGGCAGCCTTGCAGCCCAGAGCTAGTAGGATGCAAAGGACCATGAGGGGTCTCGCCCCCATGCCACAAGGTGCCCATCCCCACCTGGGGGAGGGTAAGAGGCCTCTGCAGCACTTGGGATGTGATGGTTTACACTGAGGTGCTGGAGCAGGTCCAGGGAAGGGCAACGGAGCTGGGGAAGGGTCTGGAGCACAGGGCTGACGAGGAGCGGCTGAGGGAGCTGGGGGGGTTCAGTCTGGAGAAGAGGAGGCTGAGAGGAGACCTCATCACTCTCTACAGCTGCCTGAAAGGAGGGTGTAGTGGGGGGGGGTGCCGGTCTCTTCTCTAAAGTAACAAGTGACAGGACAAGAGGAAACGGCCTCAAGTTGCACCAGGGGAGGTTTAGGCTGGATATTAGAAAAAATTTCTTCACTGCAAGAGTGATCAGGCATTGGAACAGGCTGGCCAGGGCAGTGGTGGGGGCATCCCTGGAGGGGGTCAAGAAACGTGTTGATGTGGTGCTTCGGGACATGGTTTAGTGGGTTAGGTGGTGTTGGGTTGACGGTTGGACTTGATGATCCTTGAGGTCTTTTCCAACCTAAATAGAATCATAGAATCAATGATTCTATGAGTCTATGGTTTGAAGCCATCACTGATGACCCCATGGGTGCAGCAGCCCACTGCATTACAGAGGTGCCTCCCCATTACAGACCCCGCACCGAGCCCAGCTTCAGCTGCAAGGACACAGCTCTGCCCACGGCAGAGGACAGGGGGAAGGTTTCTGCATCTCCCCCCCCAGCACGGGTCGCACGCAGGCTGTGCCTCTCCTCTCGGCACGCAGGGCCAGCGCTCAGCCGCCGTGAGTGCCGGGCGTTGCAGCTCTGCCAGCGCTTCCCAGCGCCGCGTGTT
>NW_010143066.1:6455-19171 GCF_000699245.1 Pterocles gutturalis
GGAGCCGGGCAGAGTGCCGTAAATCACAGCGGAGGGACGGCACGCTGCGGAGCCTCTTCCAGAGGAGAGCAGCCCACACACCAGCTGGGGAAGCGGAGCGGCCGTCCCTGCTGCAGCAGCACCCACGGGAGTGCCACGTGTCCCTCAGGGTCCCAGCAGAGCTGGGGCAGTGCTGCTTGGGAGGAGGAAGGTGATGGTGGGGGCCACAAGAGCTCCTGCAGCGACCACTGGGGTGGGATGTGGGCTGAGCTGCAGAGGGAGATCATACCATCTCCCCGGGTAATGAAACCCCTCCGAGTTCCTTCCTGGCAGAGAAAGGGCAGGGTCCCACCAGGACAGAGGGTCAGCAGAGACCCTCTCCCTGGGGTGGCAGGAGGAGCTGTGGAGCCCCTTGGCCCCTGCCCCAGGGGACGGCCACGTTCTAGGTGGCCCTGGGGCTCAGCAGGGACCAGGACCCTCTGCAGCTCATCTCCCTCAGACCCCAAACCTCTCCTTCTCTATTTACTCAAATCCTTGAACCACTGACTGATCAACAGATACATCCCTCCACAACAAACTTCTATTTCCATGCACGCTAGATTTTCACACAGTTAGCCTCTGCAGCATGTTCCCAAGCACTCTGTCCCATCCAATTTCAAATCACTCCAGCAACAGAGCACTTGCTCTGTCCCCTGGGAAACCACTCAGCTCCCATAGATGTTGTTGCCTGGAAGGCAGGATTTTTCTGATATCTAGCCCACATTTTCCTCCAGTTAAATTCACTGTGGGGCTCTCAGCTCAGCTGTACTGTAACAGGCAGTTCCATCTCCTCTATTTCTATGACTCTTTGAACATTTGCCTGTTTGCAATGACCTTTCTGGTCAATTGTTTGTCCCACTTTCAGCTCTTCTGCCCTTTAGGCTTGTCAGCCTCTCAGCATTTTGTTTAGCTTTGCACGAGAGATGGGATCTCAGCAGGGCTGTGCAGAGGATTCCTACAAACGCCTTCCAAACCCATGGCAGGGTCTCCCTTCCCCAGCTTTTCTGTGCAAACCGCTGTTTGATTAGGAAGTGTTGGCCCCACCTTCTGAGCAAGGTTTGACTGAGGATGCTCTCACATCTGTAAATGGGGAGGTTTGCTCCCCCCAGTCACACTGATGGGCATCTTCCCATCCCCTGTACCATGCTGAGCATTTATAATTTTTCTTGCAAAATAAACCTTGCTTTATTGTTGCTACAGAAAGAAAAATAAGTGTTAATATTGGGCTTGGCACAAAAGGTGTTTGGAAGAGTCACTGGTTTGCACATGTTATGGGTATAGGTCGATTCAAAGCTTCCCCTGCACAAATTTCCAGTGGGGATTAACATCAGGTCCTGACAAACCAGTGCCAGGAAACCAGACTGCATGGAGGCAAGTGCAAGAACACCAAATTTCCACCCATCAGAAATGTCAACAATGACAATTTTCTTCCGATTCTGATTAAATTAACATGTAAAAGTCATTACATTCATTGGGTCAGAACCTAAAAAAGTAACTTTCACATTGTCTGATTATTACACCAAAGGTAACAATACAAAGCCTAGTATCTAATAACATCTAGTGGCGTAGTATAAGATAAAAAAAAACCCATAAGAATAAACCAAATTCACTTAATGAAACAACATTTTTGCATTGTGCTCCTAACATTTTAGTTGTGCATATGAAGCACAAAAACATCAATGACTGATTTCAACATTTTTCTAACAATAACGAGCACAGAAAACAAGCTGTTTCTATGTGCTCTCCAAAGCAGCATCCAAGTGAAAATGCTCAACCCAAAACTCCAATGTGAGGAGCCCTGTGAGGAGCCCCAAGACCAAGGACCCCCGAGACCAAGGACCCTTGAGACCATGGACCCTCTGCAGCTCAGCACCCAGCAGTGTTCCCTGGCCATGTGGTCCCAAAGCACAAACCCCCTCCTTTCCCAATTTTCCCAGAAATTTTCTGGGGGAAAAAAAACACACTTCGAAGGGGGGAAAGTATAGTGACACAGAAAATCTCAGCCCCAGTTCCCAATATATTTAATTGCAAATTTTTTTTTTTCACTTCTTTTCTCAGTTTTATTATTTTCCCCTCACTTTCCTTGTGAACACACAGGCAGCCCTTGGCAAAGGTAAATAAGCCAAACACCCTCCCAGTGGCACACCATCGTTGTGCCCTGATGTGCTGAGGACATGACGGGTACCGAGGGCATCGCAGGTGCCGGGGCAGGAGCAGGGCCAGGAGCGGGGCGGTGAGCGAGGTGCCAGCATCTCCCTGCTTCCCCTGAGCGATGGCTATCGACCTGATGAGCAGCTTGCCAGCACCCTGCCTGTCGGGAGGCAGAGAGCCCGGCTCTCACTGCGTATCTACTGGCACATTTCACCTCTAATTTGGGAAAAAAAATCTGGCATCCCACCCTTCCAGGGCTGCCAAGGGCTGCTCTAGATAATCTCTTTAAATAGAAAGACATGAAATCTCCACTTCGCTGATGTCATGGGCAAAATTCCTGCCGGATTCGGCAAGACCCCGGCCCACCCGTGGTCATCTCAGCATGAAGGGGACAAGCCTGTCCACCCGCCGGTGGCTGGCCTGGGGTGGTGTGCCTGCAAGGGTGGGATGGGGACAGTGACAGCAGGTCTGTTCCCACGGTCCCCCGGGCCAGGACTGTGCCCGTGCGTGTGGCAGTGGCGGTCATCTCCGGGTGGGATTTCATCCCAAGTGATCTGTGTCACACGACTGTCCGACTGTCTGGGATCATGTTCCCCATCTGACAATTTCCCTGTGGCAAATGACAATGATGCCACCACCCTGATGAGCTGCTTTCCATTGTCCCTACGTGTGACAATGGCACCAGAGGCAATGAACTGTTCCTGCTGTGCTCTTGCCAAGATGTCCCCAGCCACGGGGAGCTACTGGGGGACCCCAGCAGAAGCCAGCGGTGCCCCTTCCCCATGCAGGTGGTGTCATCCCTCCCCACACAAAGGGACGTTCCCTGGGGACATGGTGACTCCCCAGCCTCCGTGGCCCTCTGGCACACTTGTGACTTGGACAGATCACAGAGAAAAGGGACCAGGGCCACTCTCAGGTCTACCACCACCAGGCAGATCTCCCTGCCCATAGGACCACCTTTTGATCTTCTGCTCAAAACCTTGACATGAGTTTGGGGGTCGCAAGCTGGAGGAGACCTCAAAGCACACGAAGTTGAGTGCTCACAGCAGCAGCACACATCAAACAGCCTCTTCCGCAGGCTCATCCTGCTCCTTCTGAGCCCTGGTCCCACCCTTTTCCAAAACTTCCCATCTTGTCCCTCATGGTGAGCCAGCTCCCAGCCTTGCCAGTTCCTCCTGCGACCCTGCGTGAGCTCTGCCCAGCCCTCATGAGTAAACTCAAATGGCTTAAAAGCCTCTTCTTGTTTCTCACAGAAAGCTTTGATTCCCAGGGAATTATTTCAGACCAAAACCTCCGTCTCCCCTGCTGAGCCTGTCCTTGGCCACGGAGACTCGCGGGTGAGGCTGGCTGGCAGGGACAGCCCTTGGAGGGGGACAGGGATGGGGACAGGGCAAGTCCAAGCAGTTCAGCTGCCGGGAGATGCGCCATGAGAAGCCAAACTGCAGCTCCAGCCCATTCACTTTTTGATCAAAAATTAGAAGGATTTCATGGAAAACTAATTATTTCTGCAAAACATGTTTTCTCCACATACAAGGGTTCGGATTTTTTTTTTTTTCCCCAATCTCCCTCAACTCTCTCCTAAGAAATGGGGTAAAGCCACACTCCTGTCTCTCCAGTCTGTTTGTGTGGGACACACTCCAGATGCCGGGCTTGGCTCTGGCTGGGGGCTGGTTCCCGGGGCTCCCATCGCTTGGGCCGCGCTCACACCAACAGCAGCAGAAACAGGAACCGTCCCCAAGGCAGCACCACACCCATGGTTTCTTGATTTAATTCATGAAGAAGCATTGTAGGTGCCTCCAGAACTGACAAAACACATTTTCACAAAAATACACACGTGCATTCTTGCACACACGAACACACGCAAGTGCACCAGGAGATTAACCAGGGGAACCGCTTGCTGCAAGATTTCACAGGCTCTTTGTAGATGCTGCTTCTGACCCCGTTTGGGCAATACTACTGAAAATAAGAGGTAGTAGTGCAATAAATCAGTGTCTGTGCTGCACAGAGACGGGGTAGCTACCTGGCAGAGTACCACGGTATCACTGTGTGTTCCTGGGATTTCCATATGTTTCTCTGAGCTAGAGATCAGAGAGGGCAGGACATGGGGCTCCTCATTATGCCAATGAGAAAATTACCTCTAGATCTCATCTACTGCTTCCAACGAGAACACAGCCCTCCATCCACTCTGAGCAAAGGGATTTTTTTTGCAGAGACCTAAATGCTAGGTGATGGCTAGTGGCTTGTCTCTGCATCAGTCTGCCAGGGGCTCCCCAGTAAATGCCTTCCAGGTAAAACCCAGGTGGTCTCCTGGGGTCATTGGCTGCTGGAGGGTCCCTGTGCTCCCAGGGCAGCGGAGGTGTTCCTTCTGTGGGTATGGAAAGGCTATAGCAGCTGGATCTGATCCTGCCTGGGGCTGAGCACCTCCTGCAGCAATGCCACAAGTGCAGAGTTCCTCTGTTCCTCTCTGGGTGCCTTGCAATCAGTGGGTGCAGGATCAGGCCCCTCCTGGCTCTCTTCTTGGTGGCTCTGTGCTGAGCCAGGGCAATGGGGATCCCCCTGACCCAACCAGCCTGTTCTGGACCTCTCTGTCCCTGCAGCAGCCAGGGGCTGGGCTGTCGGCACTATGCTGCGTCCACCCGGCTTTCCAGGGACAGTCCGGGTAGAGGAGGGGTTGTCCCCACGGGTTCTGCTCAGTCTCCTAGCACTGAATGAGCTGCACGAGCTCTCAAGGACTCATCCCCATTGCAAGAGCTGGGCTGGGCCAGGATGCTCTTTGTAGGCAAGGGAGGACCGAGGGTCCAGCGTAACCAGACAGCATCCCAGGATGGGACCCGTCGGACACCGCAGCCGCCTGCGGGAGCTTCTCGGGGAGCGATGTATTTCCCAGGCTGACTCTAGGGGTCATCAGCCTTCAGCTTTTACATACAGGACTTGTCAACTCACTTACTCAAGCTCTCTGAAGGCAGCTGTCCCCAAGGGCCACCAAGAGACCCAGACAGCCAGTGGATAAACAAACAATGTGTTTTGCTGAAGGGTGGAAGGCCAAATCCAGCTTTTCCAAGCAGGAAGGGTTCCCCACCGCAGCGACATGATGCAGGCTGGGGCAGGCAGCAGGCGCTGGACCTTCCTGGGAGGAAACCACACATAGCTTCTGCTCAGTGGACAGAAACCAGCTCTGAAAGGAGCCAGACCTGCCAGCATGACAGGCTTTTGGAGCCTCTGGATGGTGGTGGCCCAGCCTCGCTGGGTGGAAGGGACTGGCTATCGTAACTCCACCTTCCCCTGCAGAGCTGTTAATAAGGTGTCTGCAAATGCCTACATCAACAGTTACAACAGCTTCAGGGCAGGGGCTGTTTCTTCCATCTACAAGGAGAAGATAAATAGTGGATTTTAACAATGAACTAACTGGCAGCTCCTCTCTGTGTGGCAACCAAGCAAAAATACCTTCAGGTTTGCTAAGGCAGGGGCTGCAGTTGTTCTCCAGCATCCCAAGAGAAGCAGCAGCTTCCCAGGGTGCCGATGAGCCCAGCTCATGACAACTTGGCTTTGGCCAAGTGCACCGGACCATGAGCTAAAAAGCACCTGGAAAGGAATCGCACGAGCCACCCCAGGCTGTCCTGCTGCTGTTCCCGGTGAGCTTTGCTCAGGAGCGATGACTGCAGAGGTACATAGGGGTGCAAACAGAGCGCACAGCAGCTCAGCACCCGGTGCCCTGCTTCGCGCCCAGCCTGGGTGCAGGCGCACGCTGCTCCCCTCCAAAGCCTCCGCACCACGATACGGAGCCATGCAGAATGGAACCACACAGCACACTGCAGCAGCCCCGTGCCTCTGCCGGCAAGGTGCGGACAGAGCACAACTGAGCAAAGAGCTCCTCACTGCCTGAGGCACCGTGGGTCAGCAGGATCGTGTCTGTCTCTTCAGCTCAATGGAAATGGTCCCGTGGGATGTTTAGATTACACTGTACTAGTGTTTTCTGGCTGGAAAGCCTTTCGACTAGCCTCTTAGAAGAACTCTCCTTGGTGTGTGTCAGGAGAACATGCCCACGGCCATCCAGAGCAGCAGGGAGAACTGCGACACAGGAACGGAGCCCAGCCCCGCACTGGCGGGCAGCTCTGCCAAGCAGCCAGGGGAGAGGGTGCAAAGGGAGAGGAGAAGGGTTGGAGCAGGGGTGACAGTGGCCACAGTATCCTGAGGTACAGATGTAGGAGGTCGGAGCAGTTTTGCACTGGGGCTGCGCTGGGATTCGGGCACCAGCTGGCACCAAAGTGCAGGACAAGCAAAGGGAACCGGGGGAGATGGAAAATGCTAGGACATGGGGCTAGGGAAGGGGACAGCACGGAGGGAGATCTCATATCTGGATGTTAACCTGTTTCTCCAGCGTGGCCTGACACAGTGCCCCACGGCTCCCGGGCAAAAGGGGGCTGTTTGCCCCAGGAGCTCCCCAAGGGGAGGGCAGAGCAGGGTACGGATGCAGTGGGGTGCTCCCTTGAGGACATCCCACTGACTGCCACCAGGAGAGGCAGCGGAGATGGGTTAAGCATAAAAAAGGTGGCTGTGAGTTGTCACCTCTGAGCTCAGGGGACAGGGGGACCAGGCAAGGTCACAGAGTGGTGTAGGGGACCCTGGGTGGGACCTGTGCTTCTAAGGATGGAGGCTGCTCGCTGGCACACCAGTGTGCTGACAACTGACTCAGCCTCCAGGGCTGTAGTTTCAGGAGGAAGCAGGGAGGACTTGCTGAGTGCATCAGCGCTGACCCATGGTGGGGCACGCTGCCCGTGCTGGCCCCCTCCCGGCGCTGCTCCAGAGGCACAGCACACTTGCAACTCGAGCTGGCAGGATCATAATCCCATTTCAAATAAAATTCTGCCTTTCGGAGATTTGATTTTGTCTTTAATCAGGATGAAATCAACAAATTTTCAACTGGCCAGTCACGTATAATTTGAAGAATGGCACTAGGGCCAATTGGAGTAATTCATTTTGGTTTTTTTTTTTCTTTTACTTCTTATTTTTATGAGGTATACTGGAATAATAAAGTCAGTAGGATATAGAAACAAAAAGTCAAAACAAAAAATCAAAGCGTTTCACCAGCTAATGTAAGAGCCAAACATCTTGACATCAGCAGAATGTTTCATTTCAATGGTTTTTCTAAACAAATTTAGTTCCTATGGAAAGTTTCCATTGAGAAGAATTGGCAGAGAAGTGTGACCAGCTCTCCTGGCAGGGCAGAGGCTGTCTCTGTGGTTATGCACATCCTCGTGCAGGGAGGAATGGTACACAACCCACCTCTGAGCACACACAGGCACCCACATACCTTCTCCAGCATGTTCCTCAAATTCATCACCTAGAAATCCCTGCATACCTGTTGTGGAGCTCTACATCCAGCTGTCTGCCTGGTACTTGTTATAATCGGGTGGATATAGAGACACCGAGCCATAAACCACCTTCAACTGGATCGCTTCAAACTGGAACAGGACCTCGGGGGAGGTTGTTCATCTGCTGTTGATGCCTGCCAGGCCCTGCTCACGGGAGGACATCCCTGCTGGCATCTTGCGGCCCAGAAATGAGCACATCGGCTTTGCAGTCCACCCCCGGGCACACCCCCAGTGCTCCCAGTCTGAGCTGGGCAGGAGGTCGGATGGCCTCCCAGGATGTGCACCTCCCTCCAGCACGGCTGTGGAGTCAGTCAGCACGGGGCACTGGTGGGTGGGTTCGTGGGTTTAGATGCCCCCTCTGCTCTGCCTGAATAACAGCCACCTGGCACCTCTGCACAGGGGCACACAGTCCCCAGGCTTCACCCACACAAAGCACTGGAGAGGGTCACAGCTTCCATTTCCAACCCCCCACAGCGGACACAGCAGTGCCCCGGGGCACAGCCATGGGGCTTTGGTCTTTTGCAACTCTTACTAAGTGAGTGAACAAAAGCCCGCTGGTCAGGACCGACCATCCCTCCCCGTGACACAGGCTGGGCACCAGGGCACAGGAAGGCTGTGCTTGCTCCTTGGGCCCTGCCGATCCTTCTGTGGGCATCGACCTGCCAGCGCAGGTGTCCCCATCCACGGTGACGGGCTGCAGTGCCGGCCACCCTGACCAGACTGAGCTCTCGAGCTGTAAGCAGAGCTCCCTGGGAAGAGATGAGCCTCCCCACTGAGGATGAGGCGTTGCGGCACAGTTGTGGCACTGCTCGTTGCAAATGTCCTGGGGCACACCATGTGCTGAGGTCTCTGAGCACCATCCCGCTGTGCCCTCACCTCGGCTGCAGAGCCGGCAGCAGCCTGCCTGCAAGGGCAGCGCTCGCAGCGGCAGCTGGGCAGGAAGAGCTTCACCATTCCAACAAAACCTCTGAAAGCATCAGAAAATGTTCCCACCCCACGCCAGGATCCAACCAAAACCTCGAGCAATTTCCATGAAAAACCAAAGGCGTTCCCAAATGGATTGCCGTGGCACGGAACCAGCTGGGGTGTGGGAAGGAGGACCAAGGTCTTCTCAGCGCTGGCTCAGGGGGGACTTGGCTGGAAGTCCCCCAGACCCCAGCTGAGCACTCGAATCACCAGGCTAGCGGGTTTGTACGGCCTGTCCCACCGCAACTTTCCACAATATAAATAAAGGAATAATCACTTGAACTTGAGCCCAAGTCAGTACCTTAACGAGCACACTGCAATCCAACTTTCCCTTCGACTTAATGAATATTAATTAACTATACACAATTGAGCAGCTCCAACAAGACAAGGAAGGCATGTGCTTGTCCTGGAGCATAACGAGCGCTGTGCTCTCCTGGGACCCAGGGAACTTGGGTCAAGTCTCTACTTTGCTGTCCTCCCCTCTCCCAGCTGTGTCCTGACCGGTAGGTGATGGGCGACTGCAGGGTGGTCTGCCGCTGTCTTCATGAGACATTCCTTCCCAAACTCTGGTGACCTTTTCAGATAAGACTTTAACTCAAACTGGTGCATTCCTGTGCAACATTTTCACGTTGATTAATCAACTCTCTCATTTTTTCCCCCAACAAAACTCTGTTGTGATGGAAAATTCCCAGCTGACGCAGAGGTGAAGCTGCTGCTCTGCAGCAGGCTCAATGTCCTGGCTGGAGGCTGTTGCTCTGCTGAATCCCCAGGAGGGGTGGGCACCACAGCCTTGCATTGCTTTGGCACACGTGGAGAGACAGGTCTTTATCTCCTGCACCAGCCCAGCTGATTCCCAGGAGAACGGGCAGGCACATGAAGAGACCTTCCTCTGCTGTGAAGCATGCAGGTGAATTCACCAGGGGGATGTCACCTAGAGCAGGGCGAGCAGCTCTCCATCGGTGGAGCCAGCGTGGTTGTCCCTGCACCCTGCCATAGCCTCCTGCACAGCTGGGAGCAGAGCGGTGTGCTCAGGCAGGACCCTGTTTGAGAATGAGGTGGGGGCTTTGGGGAGTGAGGATGGGCTGCTTCTCTCATGCTGGGGAGAGCACAGTCTCCCAGGAGCAGCCATGCCAAGAGTTCATGATGCTCTCCAGATGCTCCCTCTTCTGCTCACAAAGGCAGAGATTGACACAATAAACAAACTATTTGTAAAATTCCTCAGTGAGGGCAAAAAACCCCACATTAAATGGAAACATCGATACCCCCTGAAAGAGTGCAGGAGGGGGGAGCATTCCCAGGACTTGATGTTATACCAGTGGGTATAGAAATGGAAACACGCACAGGACTAGATTTTCTAGCAGGGCAATTCACCAGAGAATATGAAGTTGCCAGTCCACAGTCCCCAGACAATGTACTGACTCGTTCAGCAAAGGGGAAAGCAATGTGTCTGCACGCGGCTGGGCGAGCTGGGGGGCGGCTGTGCAGGAGGGAGCACAGACACGTTCCTCACCCGTCGCCCCACGCTGCTCCTGCCACCATCCTGCCTGGGCTTCTCCTCCTGGACCCTGCCCCAGGCAGCACCAGGTGTCGTGGGCACGTTCACCACCTCAGGAGAAGGCTCCGACCACCCAGTTTGCTGTTAGGTGATTTTATTTAAACCTCTGTGTCCTGAAGATTCATGAGTATGGGAGAAGATTCTCTAAAACTAGGGTTGCTTGCTTTCTGAATTTCAAAGAATGGCTCAAAATCACACCTTTAAAAGGCTCAGGTACAACAAACCAAGGCAGAAACCCAGAGCGGATTCTTTTAATCCTCTTTTAAAAGCCAAGGCCTGTTTCAGGTTTAAATCAGTATTTTCCAGCTTACATGGAAGAAATTCTAGGAAAGGGACCATGGCTCCTTTGTGACATCTGTCCCATGCTTCCCACTGGCCTTTCAGCCACCACATCATGCCACAAGACTGGGTCTGGTTCCAGGAACCCCTTGTTCCTGGCAGCGTTACCCTACCCATAAACTCCCTGAGATACGATTAATCAAGGAGGATAGCCCAGCTTGTCAGGGTCTGTCTTCTGGTGAGAATCTGACCCAGTCCCCTTGGACCCACAGCACCAGGCTGTTGGGTGCTTGGTGCCATGTCACAGCAATGTCGCTGCCGGTTCGCTATAGTCTGTCCTTGGGGATTGTCCAAGGTCAGCACAAATGGTGTGACCTGCTGTGTCTGTGACAGCCCAGCCCCAGCCCTGTGCTCCTTGTCCTCTGAAACACAGCATCCTCACTGACCTAGGATCCATGGGACGTGGCGGATGCCCACCCAATGCTGTCTAGTCAAGTCCGGTCCCTGCTATCGATGAGCTTTGTGGCACCAGTTTTCTTTTTGTTCCTCATTACTCTTCTTTGGAAGATTTTCTGGTATCTCCCTGCTCTGATGGCTAGAAAACTCTTTCATATTCATGATTAGATTGTCCTGTGACAGCAATGTCCTACACATTCAATAGCTCTCTCTCCACCTCGAGCTCATCCCCTTCTGTATTTCAGTTCCCGAGTCACAACCCCTTGCAGCCTTTTCTCTGGATTGTCTGAACAAGACGAGGCCTCGAGTCCCACCTGGGCTGACAGATTCTCCATCCCTCCCCTCTTGGGAGATGACTTTCCTCTTGTGCTTCAGCTGCACTCTCCAGCCGTGCATTCAGCACAGGCTTCTCCAGCATGCTCTCTCTTTTTAGGGCCAAACCATTATTTAAAGTAATTGAAAAGTATCAGATCTCAACGCTTCTTTGAAGGATCTCACCAATTACTTCTCTCCAAACCAAAACTCCTCTCTTCAACATCATACCCATCTCTTCCAACCAGACCCACTAACTCCTGTCCTGGCCAGGCTCCCTTCTCAGCTGCTGGAGTCAGGGAAAGCAGCAGATACCAGCACAGGTTAGGACACAGCTGCATGCTCCTGCCCCACGCCGGTCACTGGTGTTAGGGTTCAGTGTTGTTCTAGAGCATCTCCTACAACTGCAATGACTACTGAGCCAGAAAACCACCACTCTGGTTCCCAGGTGATGCACACCCCACAGGAGACCCTTCTCCAGCCACCTCACGTTGGGAGGAAGGTGGAGGAGCCCCTCGGAGAGACCCTCTCCTCCTGCTGAGAGGGACAGCAGCGCCTTGTTGGCATTACAGAACTGTGCTGTTGCTAACAATAGCCTTCAGCGACAGGCCGTTCGGAGCCAGGTCTGAAAACAGCCTCGCTGCAAGCGTGGCCCATACAGGAACAGCTCCAAGAATGATTCAGAATCAGAGTTTGCGTGATCCTGCCCCCACTCCCATAGAGATCCAGTTTTCACACGACTTAGGTGGGCCATTACTGTAACTCACGTCCAGCAGCTGCTCCACTTCTCTGCATCAGATAAAGCACCGAGGACTCGTGTCCAGGGCTCGCTAACAAGCAAAATGTGGAGCATGTGCGAGCGGGAAAGAGGAGAAAGGCTTTGGGTTTGCTGCGAATTCCAACAGGCTTTGCGGAGGCAGGAAAGTCTTTCCTGAAGTTATTTCTGTCTTTCCGTTCATTGCAAGGGGGGAAATGGCATTGTAATTTCTAACCAAGATTTCACTAAACTATTGCCTCTTCCTGATTTACCATCCTCAAATCCCCATGGAAGTGCCTTAGCTGCTCTGGGCCAACTTTTACTTTGGCAGTTCAGGAGGAAAAATCACAAATGTCTGTGAAAGTCACCAAAATATTCCCCAAGTTTTCATCACTTTAATGAATAAAAAGAATAAAAAGCAGAACAGAGGAGGGGGAGGGCTGGAAGGGGTGCAGAGAGCAAACAAACATCGTTTAGAAAAGCATGCTGTTATTCCTGGAAGTTGGTTTGTGGAAACACAATTTATAACGCCTATGAAAAGTTTGGCTATTCATCCCATTCCCATTTGGAGCTGGTAACCACAATGGCAAGCTCTCCCTTTGTGTACAATTACATAGCGTGATCTCCAAACCCAAACAGCTTCACCCATCCCAAAGTGCTGGATTTCCATCTACATTGCTTGGGTAAATGAGCTGCCTTTTACACAATGGGTAAAACTTGGCACCTTAAATGAGGCCAATATAGAAAATTGCATTTAACTTTTGTTTGCCCTTCCCCCTTTATGCAAAAGCAAAATATTTTGTAGTTTGTTTCCAATTTGTTTTCTACAAACCATAAAGGAATTCCTGCT
>NW_010143066.1:19202-22697 GCF_000699245.1 Pterocles gutturalis
AGGGAGATTTGGAAGGGGGGAAAACAAAATAGAGAAATACATTTAAAAAAAAAAAAAGTCTCAAAGAAGGTAGTTTTTACATTGTATTCCTCACCAAAAAGCAATATTGGGGAGACATGGGAAATTCCTACTGATTTTTGTGATGAACCAACCCAGCAATGCTCAGCACAGGGCTACAGTCCCCGTGTCCTGAGGCAGGCAGAAGAGCTTGGACCAAGTCCAAACCCCTGTGCATCCTCCAACTCGCTCGAACCATCAGCACTGACACCAGGGCTCCTTCTGGCTCCATCCCCCATCCAGCCAAGTGACAGATGATGCTGTCAAGGTCCAGTCCTTCCTCCTAAAGTTTCTCTGGCATGGGATCCCACAGCCAGCATGGAGAAGCAGATGGGCAGTTCACTCGAATTCCCCAAACTTCAGGGCTGTGTCCCCTTTCCTATGGCCACATCCCAGTCTCACTCCCTTGGAGGCTGAGAGCTCAGAGGGAGGTGACAGAGCTTCTCCACGTGTCCTGTCCACCTCCAGCTGTACCTGCTGTCTCTGGAACATCACACTGGATCACTCCAGCACTTTAAGGGATGTTCCAGTGTCTCAGGAACCAAATCACCTTGATCTGGATGCAAATCAGATACCAGAAAAGACTCATTTCTTCTAGCATAATCCAGAAGGAAATTCCCTTGGCTACCTTCTCTAGGAAAGCTGGGAAGTGGGGCGTTAGTCCTGGGGCAGCAGAACACAGAATTTGGCTTTACCTCCTACGGGAGCCTAACGGTCTATGAAACAAATCAAAAGGGTTTGGAGCTCAAATGTGTCTGGTTTTTTCCATTCTCTGTGTCTCTTTCCTATTCATTGGAGGAGGAAAAATCTGCCTGAATAACCTTTGCTGGATGAACAACGTGGAGAGACAAGCTGAGTCCCTGCCCTCCCCGGTGGGCCAGGGGAGATGCTCTCGTGGGGAGGGGGCTGCTCTGGGGCTTTGCTCAGTGGGAAAGCACGGCTGCGAGGATTGACACACCCTGGGAGACCTCACCCCTGGGTGGATAAGCAGCCTGAAACAGCAGCCAGATCCTCCTGGATTCAAGAGGTGCCCGAGCGTGCAGCTCTGAGCAGCGCTCACACCCCCGTCAGTCTGTTCGGGCACAGGGAGCAGCAAGGACTGTGCTCTCTCCATCGCTCCTCTGCTGTCCCGAGGGCTCAGCCCCAGCCTGCACTGGGGAGCCCCTCACAGCACCCCGGCTCCGCAGCACCAGCACGGCACTGGCCCCGCGGGCAGCGGGCAACCCTGGTGGGGGACATCGCTTGTCGCAGCACTTACTAAGTAAAGAGCCCTTTAAAAGAAACGCCAGAACATGCATGTTCCTGAACTCGGGCTCATACTATTTAGGGACTCTGCAAAGCAAATAAAATGCCTATTACAAAATAACTATTTAGAGAAAATACTGCAGAAAGATCTAGAGAGAACTCTGTGTTTCACCATGGTCTGTTTACAGTGCATCACTGCTGCTCTGTCTAGAACTGTGCTGTAACACAGCAAAAATGCATCTGCATTCCTTCGGTGCAAAAATACTCACTGACAGACATCACAACAGTATCGCAGCTATTTTCCTTTCTCTTTGGCTTTTTGTTGTGTTGTTGTTGTTTTGATTTTGTTTGCTTTTTGGTCCTTTCCCAGCTTCTAGAAGATTGACCTAATATATACTTGGCCCAGGCTAGTGCTGTTTGTCAAATCACCAGGAATTCTCTGCTGCTGAAGGGCTGGGGAGCCTGGCAGCGAGGGGACAGATCATCGATGCCTTTGTGGCACTGTAGCCTGGGGATGATGGCACGAGGCTTTACGACTCCACAAGTAACCAGCGAGCAGCAACCTGTGTTATTCCTCCTCCAGCACAGCTCATCCCTCCCTGGGGCGGGACGTGCGGAGTCTCTCCCGTTGTGTCCCAGACTCGCTGCCGGATCCCCTTTGACCACTGGCACCAGACTGGGAGAGGGGAAGCAGATGAACTCTGCCCTTGGGGATCTGCTCTGAAGAGATGGACGAGGAGAAACACTTCCTGGCAGATGTATGTTCAGGGATGCCAAGGAATCAGCCAAACTCTAGAAAACACACCGACCAGAGACATTCGGGTCATTTGCCAGGCTGGATGAAGTAGATGGTGACAGTGGCAGGGAAAGGTCGCTAACATACTTGGCTAAGACAGGTTCCCAAGCACAGACACCTCCATCCCCACCTCCACCTCCATCATCTCCATGGAGAGATGTGTAGGCGGGCAGGCAGATCGGCTCTGTCTCTTGATTTTAGGCAGCCTGGCAGCTGCAACAGGAGAACCTGAAGAATTGAAGGCTTCTCACCCTACTTGCTGGCCATGAAGCTGTTCAGACACGGGGGACCGAGGAGCAAGGGCAGCAGAGTGCTGTGTTTCCTCAACCTGCTCCCGTGCTCCCCAGTAGCCCTCATGGAGACCTTGGAGGTCCTTCCGCCATCCCTCGCTGCCAGACTCTGCCTGCCAAAGGCCCTGGCGTCTCCCAGCACTGCCAGAGGCAGCGGCACAGGCAGAATCCATTTATCCGACCACCTCTCTCCAGCAGGCTGCTGTCCATGCACAGCTCTCGGCAATCTGCCCTCGCTGCCTGGGGGGGAGTCGAATGCCCTCCCAAGCGGGTGGCTGCACATGTGAACAGAAGCTTGCGGGGAGTTCAGCTACATCATCCCCTGCTTTCCCACTTCACATTTCTCCTGGCTCTGGATCCCTGTAACATTCACATTCATGCTATTTTTTTTTTTTCCTTCCCTTTTGCTGGTTTATTGCTCCCCAGCCCGCTCTGGGTGAGCAGAGCACTTCTGGGACAGATTATTTACTAGAAGGTATTTGGTACATTGCTTTAATAATGAGAACAATTTTTTTTTCAAAGCCTTACAAATATGTTTAAAATCTAAATACAATGAGGCAATGCAACATCACTTAATGGTTCCAATAATATGCCAAGCCTGAGAATGACAAAAGCTGCCAGCAGGGTGCTACAAAGCAGGGTTCAGAACCCCACGGCTTCCCAGCTAAGCAGAAACAGATTTCCAGCAGTAAGACATTTGTTAACCATTTTCAAGGCAGCAGGACGGGGGCGCGGAACGAGCCCTTCTGCCTGTGTGTCACTGCGTTGCAAAATCCTTGGCACAGGCGCACATCAGCATCCTTGGAATTAAGGTCCTTGTAAAGACTTAAAGGCTTAGTGGGCTAACATACTTAAGATGGATTTTTCCAAATATTATTTTAAGTCATTCAGAGACACCGTGTCCTGGTGCTGATAAGTGTGAATGAACATAGCTCTAGGCATAGAGCCGGCATGTCCCAGCAGCAGTTCCTGCAGGGGTGGGTACACAAACAGGAGACAGGACGGGGCAGTGGGATTCAGCCCCCAGGGCTGTGGTGGGAGACTAGGACTCCTGCTCAGAGATGCTGTGAAGCGCAGTGTGCCCCAGCCCAGACCCAGCCCTGGCAC
>NW_010143067.1:0-6597 GCF_000699245.1 Pterocles gutturalis
TCTAACATTCTGTGATTCTGTGTGAAATTATTAGAAAATTATTTTTATGCATTAATTTATTTTATGTATTGTAATTGACTGCTTATTTTTAGAAGTACCCACAGTGGGGTTGTACTCTCTGCCGTTGCAGACTTCTGTTAAGCATCAGAATCATAGGAGAAATGGGCTACATGTTGGTGACAAATAAATATATATAAAGATACGGTATGTGTTGTGTCCAATTTAGATAATGTCTCCAAAATATGGATGTAAAGCTAAATTTGAACTTCTGTGTCCACCATTAAAACAGTGGGGAAAACAAGACAAGAGCATTCAAGCTTTTTTCCAGTCAGGCAATCTGTCATCACCACAAGCACTGCTGTCTGCTCTGCAGTTTTCTGCTGCCAGTCCTGTGCTCATTTGCCATCTGTCAGTCCTCACTAATTGCCATCCAGTTTATACTACTACTGAGTTACTTTTCTTTCAGGTAACTATCAGTCAAACTAGCCGATGTTTGTGAATTTATCAGGTTTGAAAACACCTCATAAAGAAAAAACTGAAATCTGTTGAATTTAGGGTTCTGGAGTAGTGGTGTCTTTTTGGTAATTCATAGTATGTGAAAAAGGGATTATGAGGAGACTATAATTTCAAGGTACATTAACATGTTAGATGCTCATAGAGGGAAGAACAGGCTTGAGCTCCTGACTCTTGCTATGCATATATGTGTAACATTTGAACAGACACCTAGATGCTCCCAAACCCTCAAAAGCCAGCTGTACACACTTGGCTACTTGCCTTATCCAGCAAGAACAGTCATGGTGTGAATTTTTGTAAGGACTTGATTTGTGTATTTAAGAGCTCCTCTGTTGCTGCAATTCCAGATCGAGAGATTTCCCTTTAGGAGCTATTACCAATTGGCAAATGGATGAGGAAGCCCATAAATTTATTTCATTTATCCCAAAAGTCAGAGACACCCTTGGCATCTCATCTGCCAGGTACTTTGAATTTCAAAATCTGTGCCTGAATTGCACAGCAGGATTTTCTATTTCAATTGTGCTTATCAGCTGGACAATTTGGGGTCAACTAAAGTAATTTTCTGGTCACTTGTCTGTTCTTTTCATAGCCAGCAATTGTAAGTGAGAAAGCATGTTTTATTTCCTGTGTAATATTTCAATTAGGTTTTGAGTAGTTTATAGCAAAAAACACATCTTATATTTCTCCCGTGTAAGAGGCATACCAAGACATTTGTGCAGGTTTGATCAGGAGTGTTCTGTATGTAATAAGCCCAGTTTCAGTTAGACACCCCAAAAGCTCTGAACTAGCAATTGAAATTTCTGCATAACTACCTCTTTAATTTTTATGCATAGGTGATATAATGCTATGGGCTTATATGCAATTATTTTGCTTTAAACCAGAATAAAATTAAACTTACACTTCCCAGTACAAATTGTCTTTGCTAGAGTGCCCTAATAGAGCTAGCTGCAGAGCTCAGCACCCCAGCCTCCAGTGAGCAAGCTCTTTACAATCTGTATCATGCTTAAGCCAACAGTCCCTGGTAATTTATGACCCTTTCCTGCTCTCAGTTGCTGTGGGAATTAAATATTTTCTTGTCTTCTACACACAAACTATTTAGGTCTGTATAGGTTAAATAAAACTGCTACTGGGTAGTTAGACACTAAGAATTATGTGAAATCTTTAGTTGTGTAGCAAAGTCAATTTTTCTCCTAACTTGGTACTTGCTATGGCAGACAAAAAAAAAAAAAAAAAAAAAAAAAAAAAAAAAAAAAAAAAAAGCAGAAAAAAAAAAAAAAATAATTACACGTCTTTTACAGGGCAGGGCAGGTCTGGAAGTATGTTGGCATTCGCTTTTCCTGTGCCTGATCACCAAGATGGAGTCAGATATTTTTGATATTCTGTGGTACCTGGAGATGAACACTCATCTGAAAACTCAGACGAACCAAAAGATGACTCCATTTCACTCTCACCAGCCTGGGTCGACCATATTTACATCTAACTGCATTGCAACCCCAGCTCTTTCCAGAGAGCGTTAGGCTAAAAACTTCAGCCTTACCTTTCTATCACATAATAAAGAAAAGTAAATTGGTTATCAGTTAATTTAAATATTACTGGGGACCTTTTTTTCACAAAAATAAAAACTTTAGTAGCACCCTTACAGTGTCATTCTTTAGATGATATGGAAAATGAGCCCAACAACTTCTGCGGGGCAAAAGACTATGCTAACAAATTATGCAAATTATGTCCCTGTTGACTTGAAGCAATCAAAAGACAAAGAATTTGCTGTTTCCTTTGGCAGACGCTGCAACAATTACCAGCCTGCTCTATCAAAAATATGTATGTTGTCACAAAATTTGAATCTCTCTGGGTTCAATTTCTACCAACTAATGTCTCTTGAGTTCCTTTAAATAATCATTGTTGATGAAGTATCTGTGAAGATATAAATTTAAAATTTTCTTAACTTTCTCTTTGATAACCAGAACACATCGAGCCTTCTATGGCTTTTACTATAAACATTTTCTTTAAGCCAGTATATTATCTATCACTGCCTTTTCTTCATTAACTTTAAGTTTATTAAAGTATGGACACTAGACCATTACTTCACTACTTTCACCAGCAGTTTCAACTGTTCATCTGTATTTTATTGGAACTTTTTTTCTGTTCCTATTCATTGCCCTCTGTCTCCAAGTCTGCAGGATCCTATTTTCTTTTTGCCAGGAAGTTGTCCAGAGTTATTGCTTCTCAACTTATAATCACCATTCTGAAGGATATCCTATATTCTTCTCCATAGAATGGTTTGTCTTTTTGCAAGATGTTACTATGGAGATTGAAGTAAAAAATTATAAAGTAGCTAACAATGAATTAAGAAATTACTTCTTATTGTATCTGAAAATTAGTAGCTCCAAATAGGACAGAACACTTCAGAAATATCTATAGCCTCTGGCTGTCTGAGAGACACACTCGGTTTGCTTGTAGATATCAGTAAAACATTGCATAGACAGACCCTTTGAAATATTTGTTAGGGTAGAATTTAGCACATATACAAAGAAAAATTATTTTGTTTTTTGAGCTGATGTGTTTTAAAAACTGTGCCTATAAATGTTCTCAAAGAGAACTTATTGCTTATCTTTTTCATAATGTAATTACGTTTTTTTCATACTTGATACAGCAAAGGGAACAGTAACTGGCAAAACTATTAAACAAATCCCTTGTTATCTGGTAAAAACTTGCTATTACCTGGAACAATAGGATACTGGAGCATTTAAATACATTCTGGATTGGTTCCTTCATGCTCCTACTAATCTGTTTGGAATGACCAATTTTTTAAAATTGTGGGTACTATGGTAACTGGATATTTCAAGGTGTCATGGAGACAGAGTACTCTTCTCCTGAGATGCTAGTCTATTTGAGTCTGCTGTGAAAAAGCACAGAAGAGGCTTTTTGTTATCTTCTAAATGCAACCACTTATAAATGGTGACTCATACAAGGGTTGCATCATGCTGGTGTTTTTAACACATCTTTTTTAAAACTACAAAATCAAAACTGAAGTAAAATAAATGTAGTTCTTCTCACACAATTAAACCTCCTATATAGAAGGAGCAGAATTTTTTTTAGCTGAATGTAAAAATAAAATAAAATAAAATGTATTTTTCTTTGGTGGAAAAGAAAAAACCCAAGATGCTCTGAGATGAGTTCCCATTAACATTATAAAATTTAACAGACTTAATACATGATAGTTCCTACTTAATCCAGGTGTGTAGTTTGGGCACTTGCTCATCTCTATCTTTGTCAACAATCAAGAAAAGATTTTTAAACTCTAAATGGGTTGTTCTGTATTATATTTAATTTAGACAACTTTTTTCTTACTTTCCCCAAATTACCACACCAATGAACATTTTACTCTTCCTAACAGGATCACATTCTGTTGGTGTAATGTTATTTGTTGTAAATAAATAAGCAAATAAACAAACAAAGACCAGATCCCTTCTTTTGCTTTTGATGTCTCATCTTATGTTGTTTGTACTGAAAATTTGCCTTGTTACACCTTTTTTTTTATATCAGTTATGAGAATCACGACACTGGTACCCAGAAGCCTTAAGTATCACACCTGTAAGATGGACATATTTAAAACAAAATACCCTCCCTGACAACTGACACTGACTTTTGACACAACTTTGTCTGTGCTGTTTTGCAGAACGTTTTCTATTATTTTTATTATTACACACAGTTGTCCTTAGCTTGAGAGTTAGTGGTACACACAGTTTGCACAAATAACATTTACCTGTTCCTTGCTAAATTAGTTTGTCTGAACCTCACTCCTACCAATTTCTCTACCTCCTTTACCTCCAAGCAGTCATTAGTCTTCTCTTCCTTTTTCTTCCTTCCATGCATCTTTGAATGAATACTTTGTCTAAGTGGTGCCTTAATTTCTAAGCACATTTCTAATGAAAGTTTCATTTCATTCTCTTAATTATATTAATTAGGTCTCATTCAATTTTTAAATTTACTTTTGTGATATGTTTATTCTCAGAAATAATGCCTTTCATGTTTTTTCTGACCTCTGAGTCTTTCTCTTCTCTAAGGTTGGAAGTCTCACAAACTTATCTAGTTGGTGCCCAGGCTGCTGCCTTTGAAATCTAATTTTTGTTTTTGAGATCATTTCAGCATTTCCAGCTTATCAGTACCTATGCTACAGATGTTCTTGTCATGTCTAATCTTTTGAAACATTTACTCTATATGAATTATCTAAGTCAAAGTCTGAAAATAGGAACAAAGCCCTTCATCCTGCTCAAGCTTTCCCCTTCCATCACTGCTGTTGGGATTTTCCTGTACTAAATCTTTTATGCCTTTGAAAATGTGGCTGCAAATTCAAATAAAATCAATTTTGTTAAATCATGCAATTTTTTCAGGTGGAGAAGCAATCAAAACTACACCATCTTCATAACTCCAGTTGCTTATGTACCTGTTGCCATGTTGAATATATAATTGTATACACTCTGTCACTACAGCTGATTGTATGTAGTTTGATCCCACCGTTTTTATTGTTGCATTCTGACTGCAATAAAGCTCATGCTTTGTCTAAATATAATGGAAATCCCATCTCAAACACTGTCAGGCATAACCTGTCAAGTCTTATCAAATCCCAACCAGCTTGGTGAAGTTAAAAAACAAATATTGAATGATTGCCAAATTTTTGAGTGAAGTTCCGTATGATCCTGATGTTTTTCACTTGTTTTGTTTCCCATTCTTTATATTCAGCTGATACTCCTTGCTGGTTTTGTTTGAATACTTTCAACATGATTTTACATGCATATAACATCAGTGAAAAAAAATTCGCTCACCCTTTCCAATCTTTTTAAATTCTTATTAGTAAGATTATGCACTCTTGTCCTAGTATTGTCCTGTATCCATACAGATCAAATGAATCCTTGTATTTGCATGCAGAGTCAGGAGGTGCATTATCCAGTGAATTATATCAATATGCAGCATTTTTGTTCTTAGTTGGTCTTTATAATCATGAACGCTGTTTCAGATTTTAGGAATACTGGTTTGCTTTCCATTGATCAGTCAACATTATGGAAAAAAAATCAGTGGTAAATGTAATCTGATGTAAAAATTTTATCTTCACTTCTTGCTATTTTTTCTGGAGAGAAATAGAATCACTTTAACTGTCCTTCCTAGCCAAGAACAAGATTTTTAAACAGAGCTCTGGTAAGTGGTAGTGCTCCCCTCTGCCTTTCCCTCTTTTCTTTCCCTCCTTTTTCCTTACTACCTTTCCTTCCTTCCCCACTCTTGTCCCCCATCCTCATCATTGCTGGTACACAGGACAGATACTTTTACAACATATGATATTACAAGCGTGTATATATATATTCATGATACTTCACCTCCAGAAATGTGCATTGAAATATTTGTACTGCTGCATGTTTCAAAAGACAGCCACAGAAAACAATATCTGTCAGGGGGGTGAGTCACAATGCTTTTGTCTTAGAGCATAACTCATCTCTGCATCACTTAGGTTGGAGAAAAAAAATTGAAACCAGCCATATATTAAGGAAAATAATAAGGCTGTTGTCTATCTGAGCCTGCCAGTTTTCCTGCAAAATTCAGATTGCTGTTTTCCTCTCTTCTATGGCTCCCTAGCCTGACTTTAAAGGCTCTTCATTACTCAATTCTTTTAGTTATTTCAAGTCTTTAACAAGTCCTTCTTAATCTTATGTTTACTTCTTGTTGTATAGCCATTTTAGTGTTGTTGCCCTTCCCCAGCGCTCACAAGTACTCTTCTAGTATTCTACTCACAGCTTGTGGTTTTAGGTTAACTTGTTTAATTAGCAACACAAATAACTCATGAAATAAACATCTTCCAGATGTTGACTTAAACTAGGTTTGTTCTATGTCCTGACTTTGCAGCTGATTCCATCTCTCTGTAGGAGAGCATGTGCAAGCTTATTGGTAGCAAGGTGTTACAATGATTAGCGTAACGAAAGAGATGTAGCAATTTTACATTTTCTGCAGAAGGAGGGGGACAAAAGAATCATAGAATCATAGAATCATAGGATGGTTAGGGTTGGAAAGGACCTTAAAGATCATCAAGTTCCAAGC